>NW_027168108.1:0-65615 GCF_040954835.1 Lepisosteus oculatus
CCTTTTCAAAACGTGTTTTTCAGCCCGAAATAAACGCTTTTTTTCAGACAACTGAATCCCCATTTAACAGCAAAACTCAGAAGAGCCCACACACTCAGCTCTTAACCCCACTGTGCAGAAAGGGTCAAAACGTGTTTTTCAGCAGAAATAAACATGTTTCTGCAAGTTTGGTCAACCCCATGTAAGTTATGGGGCAGTAACAGCACACTTTTCAAAACGTGTTTTTCAGCCCGAAATAAACGCTTTTTTTCAGACAACTGAATCCCCAAGTAACAGCAAGTCTCAGAAGAGCCCACACACTCAGCTCTTAACCCCAGTGTGCAGAAAGGGTCAAAACGTGTTTTTCAGCAGAAATAAACATGTTTCTGCAAGTTTGGTCAACCCCATGTAAGTTATGGGGCAGTAACAGCACACTTTTCAAAACGTGTTTTTCAGCCCGAAATAAACGCGTTTTTTCAGACAACTGAATCCCCATGTAACAGCAAGTCTCAGAAGAGCCCCACACACTCAGCTCTTAACCCCAGTGTGCAGAAAGGGTCAAAACGTGTTTTTCAGCAGAAATAAACATGTTTCTGCAAGTTTGGTCAACCCCATGTGAGTTATGGGGCAGTAACAGCATACTTTTCAAAACGTGTTTTTCAGCCCGAAATAAACGCGTTTTTTCAGACAACTGAATCCCATGTAACAGCAAAACTCAGAAGAGCCCACACACTCAGATCTTAACCCAAGTGTGCAGAAAGGGTCAAAACGAGTTTTTCAGCAGAAATAAACATGTTTCTGCAAGTTTGGTCAACCCCATGTAAGTTATGGGGCAGTAACAGCACCCTTTTCAAAACGTGTTTTTCAGCCCGAAATAAACGCTTTTTTTCAGACAACTGAATCCCCAAGTAACAGCAAGTCTCAGAAGAGCCCACACACTCAGCTCTTAACCCCAGTGTGCAGAAAGGGTCAAAACGTGTTTTTCAGCAGAAATAAACATGTTTCTGCAAGTTTGGTCAACCCCATGTAAGTTATGGGGCAGTAACAGCACACTTTACAAAACGTGTTTTTCAGCCCGAAATAAACGCGTTTTTTCAGACAACTGAATCCCCAAGTCACAGCAAGTCTCAGAAGAGCCCACACACTCAGCTCTTAACCCCAGTGTGCAGAAAGGGTCAAAACGTGTTTTTCAGCAGAAATAAACATGTTTCTGCAAGTTTGGTCAACCCCATGTAAGTTATGGGGCAGTAACAGCACCCTTTTCAAAACGTGTTTTTCAGCCCGAAATAAACGCTTTTTTTCAGACAACTGAATCCCCATTTAACAGCAAAACTCAGAAGAGCCCACACACTCAGCTCTTAACCCCACTGTGCAGAAAGGGTCAAAACGTGTTTTTCAGCAGAAATAAACATGTTTCTGCAAGTTTGGTCAACCCCATGTAAGTTATGGGGCAGTAACAGCACACTTTTCAAAACGTGTTTTTCAGCCCGAAATAAACGCGTTTTTTCATACAACTGAATCCCCATGTAACAGCAAGTCTCAGAAGAGCCCACACACTCAGCTCTTAACCCCAGTGTGCAGAAAGGGTCAAAACGTGTTTTTCAGCAGAAATAAACATGTTTCTGCAAGTTTGGTCAACCCCATGTAAGTTATGGGGCAGTAACAGCACACTTTACAAAACGTGTTTTTCAGCCCGAAATGAACGCGTTTTTTCAGACAACTGAATCCCCCATGTAACAGCAAAACTCAGAAGAGCCCACACACTCAGATTTTAACCCCAGTGTGCAGAAAGGGTCAAAACGTGTTTTTCAGCAGAAATAAACATGTTTCTGCAAGTTTGGTCAACCCCATGTAAGTTATGGGGCAGTAAAAGCACACTTTTCAAAACGTGTTTTTCAGTCCGAAATAAACGCTTTTTTTCAGAAAACTGAATCCCTAAGTAACAGCAAGTCTCAGAAGAGCCCACACACTCAGCTCTTAACCCCAGTGTGCAGAAAGGGTCAAAACGTGTTTTTCAGCAGAAATAAACATGTTTCTACAAGTTTGGTCAACCCCATGTAAGTTATGGGGCAGTAACAGCACCCTTTTCAAAACGTGTTTTTCAGCCCGAAATAAACGCGTTTTTTCAGACAACTGAATCCCCAGGTAACAGCAAGGCTCAGAAGAGCCCACACACTCAGCTCTTAACCCCAGTGTGCAGAAAGGGTCAAAACGTGTTTTTCAGCAGAAATAAACATGTTTCTGCAAGTTTGGTCAACCCCATGTAAGTTATGGGGCAGTAACAGCACCCTTTTCAAAACGTGTTTTTCAGCCTGAAATAAACGCTTTTTTTCAGACAACTGAATCCCCAAGTCACAGCAAGTCTCAGAAGAGCCCACACACTCAGCTCTTAACCCCACTGTGCAGAAAGGGTCAAAACGTGTTTTTCAGCAGAAATAAACATGTTTCTGCAAGTTTGGTCAACCCCATGTAAGTTATGGGGCAGTAACAGCACACTTTTCAAAACGTGTTTTTCAGCCCGAAATAAACGCGTTTTTTCAGACAACTGAATCCCCATGTAACAGCAAAACTCAGAAGAGCCCACACACTCAGATCTTAACCCCAGTGTGCAGAAAGGGTCAAAACGTGTTTTTCAGCAGAAATAAACATGTTTCTGCAAGTTTGGTCAACCCCATGTAAGTTATGGGGCAGTAACAGCACACTTTACAAAACGTGTTTTTCAGCCCGAAATAAACGCTTTTTTTCAGACAACTGAATCCCCAAGTCACAGCAAGTCTCAGAAGAGCCCACACACTCAGCTCTTAACCCCACTGTGCAGAAAGGGTCAAAACGTGTTTTTCAGCAGAAATAAACATGTTTCTGCAAGTTTGGTCAACCCCATGTAAGTTATGGGGCAGTAACAGCACACTTTTCAAAACGTGTTTTTCAGCCCGAAATAAACGCGTTTTTTCAGACAACTGAATCCCCATGTAACAGCAAAACTCAGAAGAGCCCACACACTCAGATCTTAACCCAAGTGTGCAGAAAGGGTCAAAACGTGTTTTTCAGCAGAAATAAACATGTTTCTGCAAGTTTGGTCAACCCCATGTAAGTTATGGGGCAGTAACAGCACCCTTTTCAAAACGTGTTTTTCAGCCCGAAATAAACGCTTTTTTTCAGACAACTGAATCCCCAAGTAACAGCAAGTCTCAGAAGAGCCCACACACTCAGCTCTTAACCCCAGTGTGCAGAAAGGGTCAAAACGTGTTTTTCAGCAGAATTAAACATGTTTCTGCAAGTTTGGTCAACCCCATGTAAGTTATGGGGCAGTAACAGCACACTTTTCAAAACGTGTTTTTCAGCCCGAAATAAACGCGTTTTTTCAGACAACTGAATCCCCATGTAACAGCAAGTCTCAGAAGAGCCCACACACTCAGCTCTTAACCCCAGTGTGCAGAAAGGGTCAAAACGTGTTTTTCAGCAGAAATAAACATGTTTCTGCAAGTTTGGTCAACCCCATGTAAGTTATGGGGCAGTAACAGCACACTTTTCAAAACGTGTTTTTCAGCCCGAAATAAACGCGTTTTTTCAGACAACTGAATCCCCATGTAACAGCAAAACTCAGAAGAGCCCACACACTCAGATCTTAACCCCAGTGTGCAGAAAGGGTCAAAACGTGTTTTTCAGCAGAAATAAACATGTTTCTGCAAGTTTGGTCAACCCCATGTAAGTTATGGGGCAGTAACAGCACACTTTTCAAAACGTGTTTTTCAGCCCGAAATAAACGCCTTTTTTCAGACAACTGAATCCCCATGTAACAGCAAAACTCAGAAGAGCCCACACACTCAGATCTTAACCCCAGTGTGCAGAAAGGGTCAAAACGTGTTTTTCAGCAGAAATAAACATGTTTCTGCAAGTTTGGTCAACCCCATGTAAGTTATGGGGCAGTAACAGCACACTTTACAAAACGTGTTTTTCAGCCCGAAATAAACGCTTTTTTTCAGACAACTGAATCCCCAAGTCACAGCAAGTCTCAGAAGAGCCCACACACTCAGCTCTTAACCCCACTGTGCAGAAAGGGTCAAAACGTGTTTTTCAGCAGAAATAAACATGTTTCTGCAAGTTTGGTCAACCCCATGTAAGTTATGGGGCAGTAACAGCACCCTTTTCAAAACGTGTTTTTCAGCCCGAAATAAACGCGTTTTTTCAGACAACTGAATCCCCATGTAACAGCAAAACTCAGAAGAGCCCACACACTCAGATCTTAACCCAAGTGTGCAGAAAGGGTCAAAACGTGTTTTTCAGCAGAAATAAACATGTTTCTGCAAGTTTGGTCAACCCCATGTAAGTTATGGGGCAGTAACAGCACCCTTTTCAAAACGTGTTTTTCAGCCCGAAATAAACGCGTTTTTTCAGACAACTGAATCCCCATGTAACAGCAAAACTCAGAAGAGCCCACACACTCAGCTCTTAACCCCAGTGTGCATAAAGGGTCAAAACGTGTTTTTCAGCAGAAATAAACATGTTTCTGCAAGTTTGGTCAACCCCACGTAAGTTACGGGGCAGTAACAGCACACTTTTCAAAACGTGTTTTTCAGCCCGAAATAAACGCGTTTTTTCAGACAACTGAATCCCCAAGTCACAGCAAGTCTCAGAAGAGCCCACACACTCAGCTCTTAACCCCACTGTGCAGAAAGGGTCAAAACGTGTTTTTCAGCAGAAATAAACATGTTTCTGCAAGTTTGGTCAACCCCATGTAAGTTATGGGGCAGTAACAGCACACTTTTCAAAACGTGTTTTTCAGCCCGAAATAAACGCGTTTTTTCAGACAACTGAATCCCCATGTAACAGCAAAACTCAGAAGAGCCCACACACTCAGATCTTAACCCCAGTGTGCAGAAAGGGTCAAAACGTGTTTTTCAGCAGAAATAAACATGTTTCTGCAAGTTTGGTCAACCCCATGTAAGTTATGGGGCAGTAACAGCACACTTTTCAAAACGTGTTTTTCAGCCCGAAATAAACGCGTTTTTTCAGACAACTGAATCCCCATGTAACAGCAAAACTCAGAAGAGCCCACACACTCAGATCTTAACCCAAGTTTGCAGAAAGGGTCAAAACGTGTTTTTCAGCAGAAATAAACATGTTTCTGCAAGTTTGGTCAACCCCATGTAAGTTATGGGGCAGTAACAGCACCCTTTTCAAAACGTGTTTTTCAGCCCGAAATAAACGCGTTTTTTCAGACAACTGAATCCCCATGTAACAGCAAAACTCAGAAGAGCCCACACACTCAGCTCTTAACCCCAGTGTGCATAAAGGGTCAAAACGTGTTTTTCAGCAGAAATAAACATGTTTCTGCAAGTTTGGTCAACCCCACGTAAGTTACGGGGCAGTAACAGCACACTTTTCAAAACGTGTTTTTCAGCCCGAAATAAACGCTTTTTTTCAGACAACTGAATCCCCAAGTAACAGCAAGTCTCAGAAGAGCCCACACACTCAGCTCTTAACCCCAGTGTGCAGAAAGGGTCAAAACGTGTTTTTCAGCAGAAATAAACATGTTTCTGCAAGTTTGGTCAACCCCATGTAAGTTATGGGGCAGTAACAGCACACTTTTCAAAACGTGTTTTTCAGCCCGAAATAAACGCGTTTTTCAGACAACTGAATCCCCATGTAACAGCAAAACTCAGAAGAGCCCACACACTCAGATCTTAACCCCAGTGTGCAGAAAGGGTCAAAACGTGTTTTTCAGCAGAAATAAACATGTTTCTGCAAGTTTGGTCAACCCCATTTAAGTTATGGGGCAGTAACAGCACACTTTACAAAACGTGTTTTTCAGCCCGAAATAAACGCTTTTTTTCAGACAACTGAATCCCCAAGTCACAGCAAGTCTCAGAAGAGCCCACACACTCAGCTCTTAACCCCACTGTGCAGAAAGGGTCAAAACGTGTTTTTCAGCAGAAATAAACATGTTTCTGCAAGTTTGGTCAACCCCATGTAAGTTATGGGGCAGTAACAGCACACTTTTCAAAACGTGTTTTTCAGCCCGAAATAAACGCGTTTTTTCAGACAACTGAATCCCCATGTAACAGCAAAACTCAGAAGAGCCCACACACTCAGATTTTAACCCCAGTGTGCAGAAAGGGTCAAAACGTGTTTTTCAGCAGAAATAAACATGTTTCTGCAAGTTTGGTCAACCCCATGTAAGTTATGGGGCAGTAAAAGCACACTTTTCAAAACGTGTTTTTCAGTCCGAAATAAACGCTTTTTTTCAGAAAACTGAATCCCTAAGTAACAGCAAGTCTCAGAAGAGCCCACACACTCAGCTCTTAACCCCAGTGTGCAGAAAGGGTCAAAACGTGTTTTTCAGCAGAAATAAACATGTTTCTACAAGTTTGGTCAACCCCATGTAAGTTATGGGGCAGTAACAGCACCCTTTTCAAAACGTGTTTTTCAGCCCGAAATAAACGCGTTTTTTCAGACAACTGAATCCCCAGGTAACAGCAAGGCTCAGAAGAGCCCACACACTCAGCTCTTAACCCCAGTGTGCAGAAAGGGTCAAAACGTGTTTTTCAGCAGAAATAAACATGTTTCTGCAAGTTTGGTCAACCCCATGTAAGTTATGGGGCAGTAACAGCACCCTTTTCAAAACGTGTTTTTCAGCCTGAAATAAACGCTTTTTTTCAGACAACTGAATCCCCAAGTCACAGCAAGTCTCAGAAGAGCCCACACACTCAGCTCTTAACCCCACTGTGCAGAAAGGGTCAAAACGTGTTTTTCAGCAGAAATAAACATGTTTCTGCAAGTTTGGTCAACCCCATGTAAGTTATGGGGCAGTAACAGCACACTTTTCAAAACGTGTTTTTCAGCCCGAAATAAACGCGTTTTTTCAGACAACTGAATCCCCATGTAACAGCAAAACTCAGAAGAGCCCACACACTCAGATCTTAACCCCAGTGTGCAGAAAGGGTCAAAACGTGTTTTTCAGCAGAAATAAACATGTTTCTGCAAGTTTGGTCAACCCCATGTAAGTTATGGGGCAGTAACAGCACACTTTACAAAACGTGTTTTTCAGCCCGAAATAAACGCTTTTTTTCAGACAACTGAATCCCCAAGTCACAGCAAGTCTCAGAAGAGCCCACACACTCAGCTCTTAACCCCACTGTGCAGAAAGGGTCAAAACGTGTTTTTCAGCAGAAATAAACATGTTTCTGCAAGTTTGGTCAACCCCATGTAAGTTATGGGGCAGTAACAGCACACTTTTCAAAACGTGTTTTTCAGCCCGAAATAAACGCGTTTTTTCAGACAACTGAATCCCCATGTAACAGCAAAACTCAGAAGAGCCCACACACTCAGATCTTAACCCAAGTGTGCAGAAAGGGTCAAAACGTGTTTTTCAGCAGAAATAAACATGTTTCTGCAAGTTTGGTCAACCCCATGTAAGTTATGGGGCAGTAACAGCACCCTTTTCAAAACGTGTTTTTCAGCCCGAAATAAACGCTTTTTTTCAGACAACTGAATCCCCAAGTAACAGCAAGTCTCAGAAGAGCCCACACACTCAGCTCTTAACCCCAGTGTGCAGAAAGGGTCAAAACGTGTTTTTCAGCAGAATTAAACATGTTTCTGCAAGTTTGGTCAACCCCATGTAAGTTATGGGGCAGTAACAGCACACTTTTCAAAACGTGTTTTTCAGCCCGAAATAAACGCGTTTTTTCAGACAACTGAATCCCCATGTAACAGCAAGTCTCAGAAGAGCCCACACACTCAGCTCTTAACCCCAGTGTGCAGAAAGGGTCAAAACGTGTTTTTCAGCAGAAATAAACATGTTTCTGCAAGTTTGGTCAACCCCATGTAAGTTATGGGGCAGTAACAGCACACTTTTCAAAACGTGTTTTTCAGCCCGAAATAAACGCGTTTTTTCAGACAACTGAATCCCCATGTAACAGCAAAACTCAGAAGAGCCCACACACTCACATCTTAACCCCAGTGTGCAGAAAGGGTCAAAACGTGTTTTTCAGCAGAAATAAACATGTTTCTGCAAGTTTGGTCAACCCCATGTAAGTTATGGGGCAGTAACAGCACACTTTTCAAAACGTGTTTTTCAGCCCGAAATAAACGCGTTTTTTCAGACAACTGAATCCCCATGTAACAGCAAGTCTCAGAAGAGCCCATACACTCAGCTCTTAACCCCAGTGTGCAGAAAGGGTCAAAACGTGTTTTTCAGCAGAAATAAACATGTTTCTGCAAGTTTGGTCAACCCCATGTAAGTTATGGGGCAGTAACAGCACCCTTTTCAAAACGTGTTTTACAGCCCGAAATAAACGCGTTTTTTCAGACAACTGAATCCCCATGTAACAGCAAAACTCAGAAGAGCCCACACACTCAGATTTTAACCCCAGTGTGCAGAAAGGGTCAAAACGTGTTTTTCAGCAGAAATAAACATGTTTCTGCAAGTTTGGTCAACCCCATGTAAGTTATGGGGCAGTAACAGCACCCTTTTCAAAACGTGTTTTTCAGCCCGAAATAAACGCGTTTTTTCAGACAACTGAATCCCCATGTAACAGCAAAACTCAGAAGAGCCCACACACTCAGATCTTAACCCAAGTGTGCAGAAAGGGTCAAAACGTGTTTTTCAGCAGAAATAAACATGTTTCTGCAAGTTTGGTCAACCCCATGTAAGTTATGGGGCAGTAACAGCACCCTTTTCAAAACGTGTTTTTCAGCCCGAAATAAACGCGTTTTTTCAGACAACTGAATCCCCATGTAACAGCAAAACTCAGAAGAGCCCACACACTCAGCTCTTAACCCCAGTGTGCATAAAGGGTCAAAACGTGTTTTTCAGCAGAAATAAACATGTTTCTGCAAGTTTGGTCAACCCCACGTAAGTTACGGGGCAGTAACAGCACACTTTTCAAAACGTGTTTTTCAGCCCGAAATAAACGCGTTTTTTCAGACAACTGAATCCCCAAGTCACAGCAAGTCTCAGAAGAGCCCACACACTCAGCTCTTAACCCCACTGTGCAGAAAGGGTCAAAACGTGTTTTTCAGCAGAAATAAACATGTTTCTGCAAGTTTGGTCAACCCCATGTAAGTTATGGGGCAGTAACAGCACACTTTTCAAAACGTGTTTTTCAGCCCGAAATAAACGCGTTTTTTCAGACAACTGAATCCCCATGTAACAGCAAAACTCAGAAGAGCCCACACACTCAGATCTTAACCCCAGTGTGCAGAAAGGGTCAAAACGTGTTTTTCAGCAGAAATAAACATGTTTCTGCAAGTTTGGTCAACCCCATGTAAGTTATGGGGCAGTAACAGCACACTTTTCAAAACGTGTTTTTCAGCCCGAAATAAACGCGTTTTTTCAGACAACTGAATCCCCATGTAACAGCAAAACTCAGAAGAGCCCACACACTCAGATCTTAACCCAAGTGTGCAGAAAGGGTCAAAACGTGTTTTTCAGCAGAAATAAACATGTTTCTGCAAGTTTGGTCAACCCCATGTAAGTTATGGGGCAGTAACAGCACCCTTTTCAAAACGTGTTTTTCAGCCCGAAATAAACGCTTTTTTTCAGACAACTGAATCCCCAAGTAACAGCAAGTCTCAGAAGAGCCCACACACTCAGCTCTTAACCCCAGTGTGCAGAAAGGGTCAAAACGTGTTTTTCAGCAGAATTAAACATGTTTCTGCAAGTTTGGTCAACCCCATGTAAGTTATGGGGCAGTAACAGCACACTTTTCAAAACGTGTTTTTCAGCCCGAAATAAACGCGTTTTTTCAGACAACTGAATCCCCATGTAACAGCAAGTCTCAGAAGAGCCCACACACTCAGCTCTTAACCCCAGTGTGCAGAAAGGGTCAAAACGTGTTTTTCAGCAGAAATAAACATGTTTCTGCAAGTTTGGTCAACCCCATGTAAGTTATGGGGCAGTAACAGCACACTTTTCAAAACGTGTTTTTCAGCCCGAAATAAACGCGTTTTTTCAGACAACTGAATCCCCATGTAACAGCAAAACTCAGAAGAGCCCACACACTCACATCTTAACCCCAGTGTGCAGAAAGGGTCAAAACGTGTTTTTCAGCAGAAATAAACATGTTTCTGCAAGTTTGGTCAACCCCATGTAAGTTATGGGGCAGTAACAGCACACTTTTCAAAACGTGTTTTTCAGCCCGAAATAAACGCGTTTTTTCAGACAACTGAATCCCCATGTAACAGCAAGTCTCAGAAGAGCCCATACACTCAGCTCTTAACCCCAGTGTGCAGAAAGGGTCAAAACGTGTTTTTCAGCAGAAATAAACATGTTTCTGCAAGTTTGGTCAACCCCATGTAAGTTATGGGGCAGTAACAGCACCCTTTTCAAAACGTGTTTTACAGCCCGAAATAAACGCGTTTTTTCAGACAACTGAATCCCCATGTAACAGCAAAACTCAGAAGAGCCCACACACTCAGATTTTAACCCCAGTGTGCAGAAAGGGTCAAAACGTGTTTTTCAGCAGAAATAAACATGTTTCTGCAAGTTTGGTCAACCCCATGTAAGTTATGGGGCAGTAACAGCACCCTTTTCAAAACGTGTTTTTCAGCCCGAAATAAACGCGTTTTTTCAGACAACTGAATCCCCATGTAACAGCAAAACTCAGAAGAGCCCACACACTCAGATCTTAACCCAAGTGTGCAGAAAGGGTCAAAACGTGTTTTTCAGCAGAAATAAACATGTTTCTGCAAGTTTGGTCAACCCCATGTAAGTTATGGGGCAGTAACAGCACCCTTTTCAAAACGTGTTTTTCAGCCCGAAATAAACGCGTTTTTTCAGACAACTGAATCCCCATGTAACAGCAAAACTCAGAAGAGCCCACACACTCAGCTCTTAACCCCAGTGTGCATAAAGGGTCAAAACGTGTTTTTCAGCAGAAATAAACATGTTTCTGCAAGTTTGGTCAACCCCACGTAAGTTACGGGGCAGTAACAGCACACTTTTCAAAACGTGTTTTTCAGCCCGAAATAAACGCGTTTTTTCAGACAACTGAATCCCCAAGTCACAGCAAGTCTCAGAAGAGCCCACACACTCAGCTCTTAACCCCACTGTGCAGAAAGGGTCAAAACGTGTTTTTCAGCAGAAATAAACATGTTTCTGCAAGTTTGGTCAACCCCATGTAAGTTATGGGGCAGTAACAGCACACTTTTCAAAACGTGTTTTTCAGCCCGAAATAAACGCGTTTTTTCAGACAACTGAATCCCCATGTAACAGCAAAACTCAGAAGAGCCCACACACTCAGATCTTAACCCCAGTGTGCAGAAAGGGTCAAAACGTGTTTTTCAGCAGAAATAAACATGTTTCTGCAAGTTTGGTCAACCCCATGTAAGTTATGGGGCAGTAACAGCACACTTTTCAAAACGTGTTTTTCAGCCCGAAATAAACGCGTTTTTTCAGACAACTGAATCCCCATGTAACAGCAAAACTCAGAAGAGCCCACACACTCAGATCTTAACCCAAGTTTGCAGAAAGGGTCAAAACGTGTTTTTCAGCAGAAATAAACATGTTTCTGCAAGTTTGGTCAACCCCATGTAAGTTATGGGGCAGTAACAGCACCCTTTTCAAAACGTGTTTTTCAGCCCGAAATAAACGCGTTTTTTCAGACAACTGAATCCCCATGTAACAGCAAAACTCAGAAGAGCCCACACACTCAGCTCTTAACCCCAGTGTGCATAAAGGGTCAAAACGTGTTTTTCAGCAGAAATAAACATGTTTCTGCAAGTTTGGTCAACCCCACGTAAGTTACGGGGCAGTAACAGCACACTTTTCAAAACGTGTTTTTCAGCCCGAAATAAACGCTTTTTTTCAGACAACTGAATCCCCAAGTAACAGCAAGTCTCAGAAGAGCCCACACACTCAGCTCTTAACCCCAGTGTGCAGAAAGGGTCAAAACGTGTTTTTCAGCAGAAATAAACATGTTTCTGCAAGTTTGGTCAACCCCATGTAAGTTATGGGGCAGTAACAGCACACTTTTCAAAACGTGTTTTTCAGCCCGAAATAAACGCGTTTTTCAGACAACTGAATCCCCAAGTCACAGCAAGTCTCAGAAGAGCCCACACACTCAGCTCTTAACCCCACTGTGCAGAAAGGGTCAAAACGTGTTTTTCAGCAGAAATAAACATGTTTCTGCAAGTTTGGTCAACCCCATGTAAGTTATGGGGCAGTAACAGCACACTTTTCAAAACGTGTTTTTCAGCCCGAAATAAACGCGTTTTTTCAGACAACTGAATCCCCATGTAACAGCAAAACTCAGAAGAGCCCACACACTCAGATCTTAACCCAAGTGTGCAGAAAGGGTCAAAACGTGTTTTTCAGCAGAAATAAACATGTTTCTGCAAGTTTGGTCAACCCCATGTAAGTTATGGGGCAGTAACAGCACCCTTTTCAAAACGTGTTTTTCAGCCCGAAATAAACGCTTTTTTTCAGACAACTGAATCCCCAAGTAACAGCAAGTCTCAGAAGAGCCCACACACTCAGCTCTTAACCCCAGTGTGCAGAAAGGGTCAAAACGTGTTTTTCAGCAGAATTAAACATGTTTCTGCAAGTTTGGTCAACCCCATGTAAGTTATGGGGCAGTAACAGCACACTTTTCAAAACGTGTTTTTCAGCCCGAAATAAACGCGTTTTTTCAGACAACTGAATCCCCATGTAACAGCAAGTCTCAGAAGAGCCCACACACTCAGCTCTTAACCCCAGTGTGCAGAAAGGGTCAAAACGTGTTTTTCAGCAGAAATAAACATGTTTCTGCAAGTTTGGTCAACCCCATGTAAGTTATGGGGCAGTAACAGCACACTTTTCAAAACGTGTTTTTCAGCCCGAAATAAACGCGTTTTTTCAGACAACTGAATCCCCATGTAACAGCAAAACTCAGAAGAGCCCACACACTCACATCTTAACCCCAGTGTGCAGAAAGGGTCAAAACGTGTTTTTCAGCAGAAATAAACATGTTTCTGCAAGTTTGGTCAACCCCATGTAAGTTATGGGGCAGTAACAGCACACTTTTCAAAACGTGTTTTTCAGCCCGAAATAAACGCGTTTTTTCAGACAACTGAATCCCCATGTAACAGCAAGTCTCAGAAGAGCCCATACACTCAGCTCTTAACCCCAGTGTGCAGAAAGGGTCAAAACGTGTTTTTCAGCAGAAATAAACATGTTTCTGCAAGTTTGGTCAACCCCATGTAAGTTATGGGGCAGTAACAGCACACTTTTCAAAACGTGTTTTTCAGCCCGAAATAAACGCGTTTTTTCAGACAACTGAATCCCCATGTAACAGCAAAACTCAGAAGAGCCCACACACTCAGATCTTAACCCCAGTGTGCAGAAAGGGTCAAAACGTGTTTTTCAGCAGAAATAAACATGTTTCTGCAAGTTTGGTCAACCCCATGTAAGTTATGGGGCAGTAACAGCACACTTTTCAAAACGTGTTTTTCAGCCCGAAATAAACGCCTTTTTTCAGACAACTGAATCCCCATGTAACAGCAAAACTCAGAAGAGCCCACACACTCAGATCTTAACCCCAGTGTGCAGAAAGGGTCAAAACGTGTTTTTCAGCAGAAATAAACATGTTTCTGCAAGTTTGGTCAACCCCATGTAAGTTATGGGGCAGTAACAGCACCCTTTTCAAAACGTGTTTTACAGCCCGAAATAAACGCGTTTTTTCAGACAACTGAATCCCCAAGTCACAGCAAGTCTCAGAAGAGCCCACACACTCAGCTCTTAACCCCACTGTGCAGAAAGGGTCAAAACGTGTTTTTCAGCAGAAATAAACATGTTTCTGCAAGTTTGGTCAACCCCATGTAAGTTATGGGGCAGTAACAGCACCCTTTTCAAAACGTGTTTTTCAGCCCGAAATAAACGCGTTTTTTCAGACAACTGAATCCCCATGTAACAGCAAAACTCAGAAGAGCCCACACACTCAGATTTTAACCCCAGTGTGCAGAAAGGGTCAAAACGTGTTTTTCAGCAGAAATAAACATGTTTCTGCAAGTTTGGTCAACCCCATGTAAGTTATGGGGCAGTAACAGCACCCTTTTCAAAACGTGTTTTTCAGCCCGAAATAAACGCGTTTTTTCAGACAACTGAATCCCCATGTAACAGCAAAACTCAGAAGAGCCCACACACTCAGATCTTAACCCAAGTGTGCAGAAAGGGTCAAAACGTGTTTTTCAGCAGAAATAAACATGTTTCTGCAAGTTTGGTCAACCCCATGTAAGTTATGGGGCAGTAACAGCACCCTTTTCAAAACGTGTTTTTCAGCCCGAAATAAACGCGTTTTTTCAGACAACTGAATCCCCATGTAACAGCAAAACTCAGAAGAGCCCACACACTCAGCTCTTAACCCCAGTGTGCATAAAGGGTCAAAACGTGTTTTTCAGCAGAAATAAACATGTTTCTGCAAGTTTGGTCAACCCCACGTAAGTTACGGGGCAGTAACAGCACACTTTTCAAAACGTGTTTTTCAGCCCGAAATAAACGCGTTTTTTCAGACAACTGAATCCCCAAGTCACAGCAAGTCTCAGAAAAGCCCACACACTCAGCTCTTAACCCCACTGTGCAGAAAGGGTCAAAACGTGTTTTTCAGCAGAAATAAACATGTTTCTGCAAGTTTGGTCAACCCCATGTAAGTTATGGGGCAGTAACAGCACACTTTTCAAAACGTGTTTTTCAGCCCGAAATAAACGCGTTTTTTCAGACAACTGAATCCCCATGTAACAGCAAAACTCAGAAGAGCCCACACACTCAGATCTTAACCCCAGTGTGCAGAAAGGGTCAAAACGTGTTTTTCAGCAGAAATAAACATGTTTCTGCAAGTTTGGTCAACCCCATGTAAGTTATGGGGCAGTAACAGCACACTTTTCAAAACGTGTTTTTCAGCCCGAAATAAACGCGTTTTTTCAGACAACTGAATCCCCATGTAACAGCAAAACTCAGAAGAGCCCACACACTCAGATCTTAACCCAAGTTTGCAGAAAGGGTCAAAACGTGTTTTTCAGCAGAAATAAACATGTTTCTGCAAGTTTGGTCAACCCCATGTAAGTTATGGGGCAGTAACAGCACCCTTTTCAAAACGTGTTTTTCAGCCCGAAATAAACGCGTTTTTTCAGACAACTGAATCCCCATGTAACAGCAAAACTCAGAAGAGCCCACACACTCAGCTCTTAACCCCAGTGTGCATAAAGGGTCAAAACGTGTTTTTCAGCAGAAATAAACATGTTTCTGCAAGTTTGGTCAACCCCACGTAAGTTACGGGGCAGTAACAGCACACTTTTCAAAACGTGTTTTTCAGCCCGAAATAAACGCGTTTTTTCAGACAACTGAATCCCCATGTAACAGCAAAACTCAGAAGAGCCCACACACTCAGCTCTTAACCCCACTGTGCAGAAAGGGTCAAAACGTGTTTTTCAGCAGAAATAAACATGTTTCTGCAAGTTTGGTCAACCCCATGTAAGTTATGGGGCAGTAACAGCACACTTTTCAAAACGTGTTTTTCAGCCCGAAATAAACGCGTTTTTTCAGACAACTGAATCCCCATGTAACAGCAAAACTCAGAAGAGCCCACACACTCAGATCTTAACCCAAGTGTGCAGAAAGGGTCAAAACGTGTTTTTCAGCAGAAATAAACATGTTTCTGCAAGTTTGGTCAACCCCATGTAAGTTATGGGGCAGTAACAGCACCCTTTTCAAAACGTGTTTTACAGCCCGAAATAAACGCGTTTTTTCAGACAACTGAATCCCCAAGTCACAGCAAGTCTCAGAAGAGCCCACACACTCAGCTCTTAACCCCACTGTGCAGAAAGGGTCAAAACGTGTTTTTCAGCAGAAATAAACATGTTTCTGCAAGTTTGGTCAACCCCATGTAAGTTACGGGGCAGTAACAGCACCCTTTTCAAAACGTGTTTTTCAGCCCGAAATAAACGCGTTTTTTCAGACAACTGAATCCCCATGTAACAGCAAAACTCAGAAGAGCCCACACACTCAGATCTTAACTCCAGTGTGCAGAAAGGGTCAAAACGTGTTTTTCAGCATAAATAAACATGTTTCTGCAAGTTTGGTCAACCCCATGTAAGTTATGGGGCAGTAACAGCACACTTTTCAAAACGTGTTTTTCAGCCCGAAATAAACGCGTTTTTTCAGACAACTGAATCCCCAAGTAACAGCAAGTCTCAGAAGAGCCCACACACTCAGCTCCTAACCCCAGTGTGCAGAAAGGGTCAAAACGTGTTTTTCAGTAGAAATTAACATGTTTCTGCAAGTTTGGTCAACCCCATGTAAGTTATGGGGCAGTAACAGCACCCTTTTCAAAACGTGTTTTTCAGCCCGAAATAAACGCGTTTTTTCAGACAACTGAATCCCCATGTAACAGCAAAACTCAGAAGAGCCCACACACTCAGCTCTTAACCCCAGTGTGCAGAAAGGGTCAAAACGTGTTTTTCAGCAGAAATAAACATGTTTCTGCAAGTTTGGTCAACCCCATGTAAGTTATGGGGCAGTAACAGCACCCTTTTCAAAACGTGTTTTTCAGCCCGAAATAAACGCTTTTTTTCAGACAACTGAATCCCCAAGTAACAGCAAGTCTCAGAAGAGCCCACACACTCAGCTCTTAACCCCAGTGTGCAGAAAGGGTCAAAACGTGTTTTTCAGCAGAAATAAACATGTTTCTGCAAGTTTGGTCAACCCCATGTAAGTTATGGGGCAGTAACAGCACCCTTTTCAAAACGTGTTTTTCAGCCCGAAATAAACGCTTTTTTTCAGACAACTGAATCCCCAAGTAACAGCAAGTCTCAGAAGAGCCCACACACTCAGCTCTTAACCCCAGTGTGCATAAAGGGTCAAAACGTGTTTTTCAGCAGAAATAAACATGTTTCTGCAAGTTTGGTCAACCCCATGTAAGTTATGGGGCAGTAACAGCACACTTTTCAAAACGTGTTTTTCAGCCCGAAATAAACGCGTTTTTTCAGACAACTGAATCCCCATGTAACAGCAAAACTCAGAAGAGCCCACACACTCAGATCTTAACCCCAGTGTGCAGAAAGGGTCAAAACGTGTTTTTCAGCAGAAATAAACATGTTTCTGCAAGTTTGGTCAACCCCATGTAAGTTATGGGGCAGTAACAGCACACTTTTCAAAACGTGTTTTTCAGCCCGAAATAAACGCGTTTTTTCAGACAACTGAATCCCCATGTAACAGCAAAACTCAGAAGAGCCCACACACTCAGATCTTAACCCAAGTTTGCAGAAAGGGTCAAAACGTGTTTTTCAGCAGAAATAAACATGTTTCTGCAAGTTTGGTCAACCCCATGTAAGTTATGGGGCAGTAACAGCACCCTTTTCAAAACGTGTTTTTCAGCCCGAAATAAACGCGTTTTTTCAGACAACTGAATCCCCATGTAACAGCAAAACTCAGAAGAGCCCACACACTCAGCTCTTAACCCCAGTGTGCATAAAGGGTCAAAACGTGTTTTTCAGCAGAAATAAACATGTTTCTGCAAGTTTGGTCAACCCCACGTAAGTTACGGGGCAGTAACAGCACACTTTTCAAAACGTGTTTTTCAGCCCGAAATAAACGCGTTTTTTCAGACAACTGAATCCCCAAGTCACAGCAAGTCTCAGAAGAGCCCACACACTCAGCTCTTAACCCCACTGTGCAGAAAGGGTCAAAACGTGTTTTTCAGCAGAAATAAACATGTTTCTGCAAGTTTGGTCAACCCCATGTAAGTTATGGGGCAGTAACAGCACACTTTTCAAAACGTGTTTTTCAGCCCGAAATAAACGCGTTTTTTCAGACAACTGAATCCCCATGTAACAGCAAAACTCAGAAGAGCCCACACACTCAGATCTTAACCCCAGTGTGCAGAAAGGGTCAAAACGTGTTTTTCAGCAGAAACAAACATGTTTCTGCAAGTTTGGTCAACCCCATGTAAGTTATGGGGCAGTAACAGCACACTTTTCAAAACGTGTTTTTCAGCCCGAAATAAACGCGTTTTTTCAGACAACTGAATCCCCATGTAACAGCAAAACTCAGAAGAGCCCACACACTCAGATCTTAACCCCAGTGTGCAGAAAGGGTCAAAACGTGTTTTTCAGCAGAAATAAACATGTTTCTGCAAGTTTGGTCAACCCCATGTAAGTTATGGGGCAGTAACAGCACCCTTTTCAAAACGTGTTTTTCAGCCCGAAATAAACGCGTTTTTTCAGACAACTGAATCCCCAAGTCACAGCAAGTCTCAGAAGAGCCCACACACTCAGCTCTTGACCCCACTGTGCAGAAAGGGTCAAAACGTGTTTTTCAGCAGAAATAAACATGTTTCTGCAAGTTTGGTCAACCCCATGTAAGTTATGGGGCAGTAACAGCACCCTTTTCAAAACGTGTTTTTCAGCCCGAAATAAACGCGTTTTTTCAGACAACTGAATCCCCATGTAACAGCAAAACTCAGAAGAGCCCACACACTCAGATTTTAACCCCAGTGTGCAGAAAGGGTCAAAACGTGTTTTTCAGCAGAAATAAACATGTTTCTGCAAGTTTGGTCAACCCCATGTAAGTTATGGGGCAGTAACAGCACTCTTTTCAAAACGTGTTTTTCAGCCCGAAATAAACGCGTTTTTTCAGACAACTGAATCCCCAAGTCACAGCAAGTCTCAGAAGAGCCCACACACTCAGCTCTTAACCCCACTGTGCAGAAAGGGTCAAAACGTGTTTTTCAGCAGAAATAAACATGTTTCTGCAAGTTTGGTCAACCCCATGTAAGTTATGGGGAAGTAACAGCACCCTTTTCAAAACGTGTTTTTCAGCCTGAAATAAACGCTTTTTTTAGACAACTGAATCCCCAAGTAACAGCAAGTCTCTGAAGAGCCCACACACTCAGCTCTTAACCCCAGTGTGCAAAAAGGGTCAAAACGTGTTTTTCAGCAGAAATAAACATGTTTCTGCAAGTTTGGTCAACCCCATGTAAGTTATGGGGCAGTAACAGCACACTTTTCAAAACGTGTTTTTCAGCCCGAAATAAACGCGTTTTTTCAGACAACTGAATCCCCATGTAACAGCAAAACTCAGAAGAGCCCACACACTCAGATCTTAACCCCAGTGTGCAGAAAGGGTCAAAACGTGTTTTTCAGCAGAAATAAACATGTTTCTGCAAGTTTGGTCAACCCCATGTAAGTTATGGGGCAGTAACAGCACACTTTACAAAACGTGTTTTTCAGCCCGAAATAAACGCTTTTTTTCAGACAACTGAATCCCCAAGTCACAGCAAGTCTCAGAAGAGCCCACACACTCAGCTCTTAACCCCACTGTGCAGAAAGGGTCAAAACGTGTTTTTCAGCAGAAATAAACATGTTTCTGCAAGTTTGGTCAACCCCATGTAAGTTATGGGGCAGTAACAGCACCCTTTTCAAAACGTGTTTTTCAGCCCGAAATAAACGCGTTTTTTCAGACAACTGAATCCCCATGTAACAGCAAAACTCAGAAGAGCCCACACACTCAGCTCTTAACCCCAGTGTGCATAAAGGGTCAAAACGTGTTTTTCAGCAGAAATAAACATGTTTCTGCAAGTTTGGTCAACCCCACGTAAGTTACGGGGCAGTAACAGCACACTTTTCAAAACGTGTTTTTCAGCCCGAAATAAACGCGTTTTTTCAGACAACTGAATCCCCAAGTCACAGCAAGTCTCAGAAGAGCCCACACACTCAGCTCTTAACCCCACTGTGCAGAAAGGGTCAAAACGTGTTTTTCAGCAGAAATAAACATGTTTCTGCAAGTTTGGTCAACCCCATGTAAGTTATGGGGCAGTAACAGCACACTTTTCAAAACGTGTTTTTCAGCCCGAAATAAACGCGTTTTTTCAGACAACTGAATCCCCATGTAACAGCAAAACTCAGAAGAGCCCACACACTCAGATCTTAACCCCAGTGTGCAGAAAGGGTCAAAACGTGTTTTTCAGCAGAAATAAACATGTTTCTGCAAGTTTGGTCAACCCCATGTAAGTTATGGGGCAGTAACAGCACACTTTTCAAAACGTGTTTTTCAGCCCGAAATAAACGCGTTTTTTCAGACAACTGAATCCCCATGTAACAGCAAAACTCAGAAGAGCCCACACACTCAGATCTTAACCCAAGTTTGCAGAAAGGGTCAAAACGTGTTTTTCAGCAGAAATAAACATGTTTCTGCAAGTTTGGTCAACCCCATGTAAGTTATGGGGCAGTAACAGCACCCTTTTCAAAACGTGTTTTTCAGCCCGAAATAAACGCGTTTTTTCAGACAACTGAATCCCCATGTAACAGCAAAACTCAGAAGAGCCCACACACTCAGCTCTTAACCCCAGTGTGCATAAAGGGTCAAAACGTGTTTTTCAGCAGAAATAAACATGTTTCTGCAAGTTTGGTCAACCCCACGTAAGTTACGGGGCAGTAACAGCACACTTTTCAAAACGTGTTTTTCAGCCCGAAATAAACGCGTTTTTTCAGACAACTGAATCCCCAAGTCACAGCAAGTCTCAGAAGAGCCCACACACTCAGCTCTTAACCCCACTGTGCAGAAAGGGTCAAAACGTGTTTTTCAGCAGAAATAAACATGTTTCTGCAAGTTTGGTCAACCCCATGTAAGTTATGGGGAAGTAACAGCACCCTTTTCAAAACGTGTTTTTCAGCCTGAAATAAACGCTTTTTTTAGACAACTGAATCCCCAAGTAACAGCAAGTCTCTGAAGAGCCCACACACTCAGCTCTTAACCCCAGTGTGCAAAAAGGGTCAAAACGTGTTTTTCAGCAGAAATAAACGTTTCTGCAAGTTTGGTCAACCCCATGTAAGTTATGGGGCAGTAACAGCATACTTTTCAAAACGTGTTTTTCAGCCCGAAATAAACGCGTTTTTTCAGACAACTGAATCCCCATGTAACAGCAAAACTCAGAAGAGCCCACACACTCAGATCTTAACCCAAGTGTGCAGAAAGGGTCAAAACGAGTTTTTCAGCAGAAATAAACATGTTTCTGCAAGTTTGGTCAACCCCATGTAAGTTATGGGGCAGTAACAGCACCCTTTTCAAAACGTGTTTTTCAGCCCGAAATAAACGCTTTTTTTCAGACAACTGAATCCCCAAGTAACAGCAAGTCTCAGAAGAGCCCACACACTCAGCTCTTAACCCCACTGTGCAGAAAGGGTCAAAACGTGTTTTTCAGCAGAAATAAACATGTTTCTGCAAGTTTGGTCAACCCCATGTAAGTTATGGGGCAGTAACAGCATACTTTTCAAAACGTGTTTTTCAGCCCGAAATAAACGCGTTTTTTCAGACAACTGAATCCCCATGTAACAGCAAAACTCAGAAGAGCCCACACACTCAGATCTTAACCCAAGTGTGCAGAAAGGGTCAAAACGAGTTTTTCAGCAGAAATAAACATGTTTCTGCAAGTTTGGTCAACCCCATGTAAGTTATGGGGCAGTAACAGCACCCTTTTCAAAACGTGTTTTTCAGCTCGAAATAAACGCTTTTTTTCAGACAACTGAATCCCCAAGTAACAGCAAGTCTCAGAAGAGCCCACACACTCAGCTCTTAACCCCAGTGTGCAGAAAGGGTCAAAACGTGTTTTTCAGCAGAAATAAACATGTTTCTGCAAGTTTGGTCAACCCCATGTAAGTTATGGGGCAGTAACAGCACACTTTACAAAACGTGTTTTTCAGCCCGAAATAAACGCGTTTTTTCAGACAACTGAATCCCCAAGTCACAGCAAGTCTCAGAAGAGCCCACACACTCAGCTCTTAACCCCAGTGTGCAGAAAGGGTCAAAACGTGTTTTTCAGCAGAAATAAACATGTTTCTGCAAGTTTGGTCAACCCCATGTAAGTTATGGGGCAGTAACAGCACCCTTTTCAAAACGTGTTTTTCAGCCCGAAATAAACGCTTTTTTTCAGACAACTGAATCCCCATTTAACAGCAAAACTCAGAAGAGCCCACACACTCAGCTCTTAACCCCACTGTGCAGAAAGGGTCAAAACGTGTTTTTCAGCAGAAATAAACATGTTTCTGCAAGTTTGGTCAACCCCATGTAAGTTATGGGGCAGTAACAGCACACTTTTCAAAACGTGTTTTTCAGCCCGAAATAAACGCGTTTTTTCAGACAACTGAATCCCCATGTAACAGCAAGTCTCAGAAGAGCCCACACACTCAGCTCTTAACCCCAGTGTGCAGAAAGGGTCAAAACGTGTTTTTCAGCAGAAATAAACATGTTTCTGCAAGTTTGGTCAACCCCATGTAAGTTATGGGGCAGTAACAGCACACTTTTCAAAACGTGTTTTTCAGCCCGAAATAAACGCGTTTTTTCAGACAACTGAATCCCCATGTAACAGCAAGTCTCAGAAGAGCCCACACACTCAGCTCTTAACCCCAGTGTGCAGAAAGGGTCAAAACGTGTTTTTCAGCAGAAATAAACATGTTTCTGCAAGTTTGGTCAACCCCATGTAAGTTATGGGGCAGTAACAGCATACTTTTCAAAACGTGTTTTTCAGCCCGAAATAAACGCGTTTTTTCAGACAACTGAATCCCCATGTAACAGCAAAACTCAGAAGAGCCCACACACTCAGATCTTAACCCAAGTGTGCAGAAAGGGTCAAAACGAGTTTTTCAGCAGAAATAAACATGTTTCTGCAAGTTTGGTCAACCCCATGTAAGTTATGGGGCAGTAACAGCACCCTTTTCAAAACGTGTTTTTCAGCCCGAAATAAACGCTTTTTTTCAGACAACTTAATCCCCAAGTAACAGCAAGTCTCAGAAGAGCCCACACACTCAGCTCTTAACCCCAGTGTGCAGAAAGGGTCAAAACGTGTTTTTCAGCAGAAATAAACATGTTTCTGCAAGTTTGGTCAACCCCATGTAAGTTATGGGGCAGTAACAGCACCCTTTTCAAAACGTGTTTTTCAGCCCGAAATAAACGCGTTTTTTCAGACAACTGAATCCCCAAGTAACAGCAAAACTCAGAAGAGCCCACACACTCAGATTTTAACCCCAGTGTGCAGAAAGGGTCAAAACGTGTTTTTCAGCAGACATAAACATGTTTCTGCAAGTTTGGTCAACCCCATGTAAGTTATGGGGCAGTAACAGCACCCTTTTCAAAACGTGTTTTTCAGCCCGAAATAAACGCTTTTTTTCAGACAACTGAATCCCCATTTAACAGCAAAACTCAGAAGAGCCCACACACTCAGCTCTTAACCCCACTGTGCAGAAAGGGTCAAAACGTGTTTTTCAGCAGAAATAAACATGTTTCTGCAAGTTTGGTCAACCCCATGTAAGTTATGGGGCAGTAACAGCACACTTTTCAAAACGTGTTTTTCAGCCCGAAATAAACGCTTTTTTTCAGACAACTGAATCCCCAAGTAACAGCAAGTCTCAGAAGAGCCCACACACTCAGCTCTTAACCCCAGTGTGCAGAAAGGGTCAAAACGTGTTTTTCAGCAGAAATAAACATGTTTCTGCAAGTTTGGTCAACCCCATGTAAGTTATGGGGCAGTAACAGCACACTTTTCAAAACGTGTTTTTCAGCCCGAAATAAACGCGTTTTTTCAGACAACTGAATCCCCATGTAACAGCAAGTCTCAGAAGAGCCCACACACTCAGCTCTTAACCCCAGTGTGCAGAAAGGGTCAAAACGTGTTTTTCAGCAGAAATAAACATGTTTCTGCAAGTTTGGTCAACCCCATGTAAGTTATGGGGCAGTAACAGCACACTTTACAAAACGTGTTTTTCAGCCCGAAATGAACGCGTTTTTTCAGACAACTGAATCCCCATGTAACAGCAAAACTCAGAAGAGCCCACACACTCAGATTTTAACCCCAGTGTGCAGAAAGGGTCAAAACGTGTTTTTCAGCAGAAATAAACATGTTTCTGCAAGTTTGGTCAACCCCATGTAAGTTATGGGGCAGTAAAAGCACACTTTTCAAAACGTGTTTTTCAGTCCGAAATAAACGCTTTTTTTCAGAAAACTGAATCCCTAAGTAACAGCAAGTCTCAGAAGAGCCCACACACTCAGCTCTTAACCCCAGTGTGCAGAAAGGGTCAAAACGTGTTTTTCAGCAGAAATAAACATGTTTCTACAAGTTTGGTCAACCCCATGTAAGTTATGGGGCAGTAACAGCACCCTTTTTAAAACGTGTTTTTCAGCCCGAAATAAACGCGTTTTTTCAGACAACTGAATCCCCAGGTAACAGCAAGGCTCAGAAGAGCCCACACACTCAGCTCTTAACCCCAGTGTGCAGAAAGGGTCAAAACGTGTTTTTCAGCAGAAATAAACATGTTTCTGCAAGTTTGGTCAACCCCATGTAAGTTATGGGGCAGTAACAGCACCCTTTTCAAAACGTGTTTTTCAGCCCGAAATAAACGCTTTTTTTCAGACAACTGAATCCCCATTTAACAGCAAAACTCAGAAGAGCCCACACACTCAGCTCTTAACCCCACTGTGCAGAAAGGGTCAAAACGTGTTTTTCAGCAGAAATAAACATGTTTCTGCAAGTTTGGTCAACCCCATGTAAGTTATGGGGCAGTAACAGCACACTTTTCAAAACGTGTTTTTCAGCCCGAAATAAACGCTTTTTTTCAGACAACTGAATCCCCAAGTAACAGCAAGTCTCAGAAGAGCCCACACACTCAGCTCTTAACCCCAGTGTGCAGAAAGGGTCAAAACGTGTTTTTCAGCAGAAATAAACATGTTTCTGCAAGTTTGGTCAACCCCATGTAAGTTATGGGGCAGTAACAGCACACTTTTCAAAACGTGTTTTTCAGCCCGAAATAAACGCGTTTTTTCAGACAACTGAATCCCCATGTAACAGCAAGTCTCAGAAGAGCCCACACACTCAGCTCTTAACCCCAGTGTGCAGAAAGGGTCAAAACGTGTTTTTCAGCAGAAATAAACATGTTTCTGCAAGTTTGGTCAACCCCATGTGAGTTATGGGGCAGTAACAGCATACTTTTCAAAACGTGTTTTTCAGCCCGAAATAAACGCGTTTTTTCAGACAACTGAATCCCATGTAACAGCAAAACTCAGAAGAGCCCACACACTCAGATCTTAACCCAAGTGTGCAGAAAGGGTCAAAACGAGTTTTTCAGCAGAAATAAACATGTTTCTGCAAGTTTGGTCAACCCCATGTAAGTTATGGGGCAGTAACAGCACCCTTTTCAAAACGTGTTTTTCAGCCCGAAATAAACGCTTTTTTTCAGACAACTGAATCCCCAAGTAACAGCAAGTCTCAGAAGAGCCCACACACTCAGCTCTTAACCCCAGTGTGCAGAAAGGGTCAAAACGTGTTTTTCAGCAGAAATAAACATGTTTCTGCAAGTTTGGTCAACCCCATGTAAGTTATGGGGCAGTAACAGCACACTTTACAAAACGTGTTTTTCAGCCCGAAATAAACGCGTTTTTTCAGACAACTGAATCCCCAAGTCACAGCAAGTCTCAGAAGAGCCCACACACTCAGCTCTTAACCCCAGTGTGCAGAAAGGGTCAAAACGTGTTTTTCAGCAGAAATAAACATGTTTCTGCAAGTTTGGTCAACCCCATGTAAGTTATGGGGCAGTAACAGCACCCTTTTCAAAACGTGTTTTTCAGCCCGAAATAAACGCTTTTTTTCAGACAACTGAATCCCCATTTAACAGCAAAACTCAGAAGAGCCCACACACTCAGCTCTTAACCCCACTGTGCAGAAAGGGTCAAAACATGTTTTTCAGCAGAAATAAACATGTTTCTGCAAGTTTGGTCAACCCCATGTAAGTTATGGGGCAGTAACAGCACACTTTTCAAAACGTGTTTTTCAGCCCGAAATAAACGCGTTTTTTCATACAACTGAATCCCCATGTAACAGCAAGTCTCAGAAGAGCCCACACACTCAGCTCTTAACCCCAGTGTGCAGAAAGGGTCAAAACGTGTTTTTCAGCAGAAATAAACATGTTTCTGCAAGTTTGGTCAACCCCATGTAAGTTATGGGGCAGTAACAGCACACTTTACAAAACGTGTTTTTCAGCCCGAAATGAACGCGTTTTTTCAGACAACTGAATCCCCATGTAACAGCAAAACTCAGAAGAGCCCACACACTCAGATTTTAACCCCAGTGTGCAGAAAGGGTCAAAACGTGTTTTTCAGCAGAAATAAACATGTTTCTGCAAGTTTGGTCAACCCCATGTAAGTTATGGGGCAGTAAAAGCACACTTTTCAAAACGTGTTTTTCAGTCCGAAATAAACGCTTTTTTTCAGAAAACTGAATCCCTAAGTAACAGCAAGTCTCAGAAGAGCCCACACACTCAGCTCTTAACCCCAGTGTGCAGAAAGGGTCAAAACGTGTTTTTCAGCAGAAATAAACATGTTTCTACAAGTTTGGTCAACCCCATGTAAGTTATGGGGCAGTAACAGCACCCTTTTCAAAACGTGTTTTTCAGCCCGAAATAAACGCGTTTTTTCAGACAACTGAATCCCCAGGTAACAGCAAGGCTCAGAAGAGCCCACACACTCAGCTCTTAACCCCAGTGTGCAGAAAGGGTCAAAACGTGTTTTTCAGCAGAAATAAACATGTTTCTGCAAGTTTGGTCAACCCCATGTAAGTTATGGGGCAGTAACAGCACCCTTTTCAAAACGTGTTTTTCAGCCCGAAATAAACGCGTTTTTTCAGACAACTGAATCCCCATGTAACAGCAAAACTCAGAAGAGCCCACACACTCAGATCTTAACCCAAGTGTGCAGAAAGGGTCAAAACGTGTTTTTCAGCAGAAATAAACATGTTTCTGCAAGTTTGGTCAACCCCATGTAAGTTATGGGGCAGTAACAGCACCCTTTTCAAAACGTGTTTTTCAGCCCGAAATAAACGCTTTTTTTCAGACAACTGAATCCCCAAGTAACAGCAAGTCTCAGAAGAGCCCACACACTCAGCTCTTAACCCCAGTGTGCAGAAAGGGTCAAAACGTGTTTTTCAGCAGAATTAAACATGTTTCTGCAAGTTTGGTCAACCCCATGTAAGTTATGGGGCAGTAACAGCACACTTTTCAAAACGTGTTTTTCAGCCCGAAATAAACGCGTTTTTTCAGACAACTGAATCCCCATGTAACAGCAAGTCTCAGAAGAGCCCACACACTCAGCTCTTAACCCCAGTGTGCAGAAAGGGTCAAAACGTGTTTTTCAGCAGAAATAAACATGTTTCTGCAAGTTTGGTCAACCCCATGTAAGTTATGGGGCAGTAACAGCACACTTTTCAAAACGTGTTTTTCAGCCCGAAATAAACGCGTTTTTTCAGACAACTGAATCCCCATGTAACAGCAAAACTCAGAAGAGCCCACACACTCAGATCTTAACCCCAGTGTGCAGAAAGGGTCAAAACGTGTTTTTCAGCAGAAATAAACATGTTTCTGCAAGTTTGGTCAACCCCATGTAAGTTATGGGGCAGTAACAGCACACTTTTCAAAACGTGTTTTTCAGCCCGAAATAAACGCCTTTTTTCAGACAACTGAATCCCCATGTAACAGCAAAACTCAGAAGAGCCCACACACTCAGATCTTAACCCCAGTGTGCAGAAAGGGTCAAAACGTGTTTTTCAGCAGAAATAAACATGTTTCTGCAAGTTTGGTCAACCCCATGTAAGTTATGGGGCAGTAACAGCACACTTTACAAAACGTGTTTTTCAGCCCGAAATAAACGCTTTTTTTCAGACAACTGAATCCCCAAGTCACAGCAAGTCTCAGAAGAGCCCACACACTCAGCTCTTAACCCCACTGTGCAGAAAGGGTCAAAACGTGTTTTTCAGCAGAAATAAACATGTTTCTGCAAGTTTGGTCAACCCCATGTAAGTTATGGGGCAGTAACAGCACCCTTTTCAAAACGTGTTTTTCAGCCCGAAATAAACGCGTTTTTTCAGACAACTGAATCCCCATGTAACAGCAAAACTCAGAAGAGCCCACACACTCAGATCTTAACCCAAGTGTGCAGAAAGGGTCAAAACGTGTTTTTCAGCAGAAATAAACATGTTTCTGCAAGTTTGGTCAACCCCATGTAAGTTATGGGGCAGTAACAGCACCCTTTTCAAAACGTGTTTTTCAGCCCGAAATAAACGCGTTTTTTCAGACAACTGAATCCCCATGTAACAGCAAAACTCAGAAGAGCCCACACACTCAGCTCTTAACCCCAGTGTGCATAAAGGGTCAAAACGTGTTTTTCAGCAGAAATAAACATGTTTCTGCAAGTTTGGTCAACCCCACGTAAGTTACGGGGCAGTAACAGCACACTTTTCAAAACGTGTTTTTCAGCCCGAAATAAACGCGTTTTTTCAGACAACTGAATCCCCAAGTCACAGCAAGTCTCAGAAGAGCCCACACACTCAGCTCTTAACCCCACTGTGCAGAAAGGGTCAAAACGTGTTTTTCAGCAGAAATAAACATGTTTCTGCAAGTTTGGTCAACCCCATGTAAGTTATGGGGCAGTAACAGCACACTTTTCAAAACGTGTTTTTCAGCCCGAAATAAACGCGTTTTTTCAGACAACTGAATCCCCATGTAACAGCAAAACTCAGAAGAGCCCACACACTCAGATCTTAACCCCAGTGTGCAGAAAGGGTCAAAACGTGTTTTTCAGCAGAAATAAACATGTTTCTGCAAGTTTGGTCAACCCCATGTAAGTTATGGGGCAGTAACAGCACACTTTTCAAAACGTGTTTTTCAGCCCGAAATAAACGCGTTTTTTCAGACAACTGAATCCCCATGTAACAGCAAAACTCAGAAGAGCCCACACACTCAGATCTTAACCCAAGTTTGCAGAAAGGGTCAAAACGTGTTTTTCAGCAGAAATAAACATGTTTCTGCAAGTTTGGTCAACCCCATGTAAGTTATGGGGCAGTAACAGCACCCTTTTCAAAACGTGTTTTTCAGCCCGAAATAAACGCGTTTTTTCAGACAACTGAATCCCCATGTAACAGCAAAACTCAGAAGAGCCCACACACTCAGCTCTTAACCCCAGTGTGCATAAAGGGTCAAAACGTGTTTTTCAGCAGAAATAAACATGTTTCTGCAAGTTTGGTCAACCCCACGTAAGTTACGGGGCAGTAACAGCACACTTTTCAAAACGTGTTTTTCAGCCCGAAATAAACGCTTTTTTTCAGACAACTGAATCCCCAAGTAACAGCAAGTCTCAGAAGAGCCCACACACTCAGCTCTTAACCCCAGTGTGCAGAAAGGGTCAAAACGTGTTTTTCAGCAGAAATAAACATGTTTCTGCAAGTTTGGTCAACCCCATGTAAGTTATGGGGCAGTAACAGCACACTTTTCAAAACGTGTTTTTCAGCCCGAAATAAACGCGTTTTTCAGACAACTGAATCCCCATGTAACAGCAAAACTCAGAAGAGCCCACACACTCAGATCTTAACCCCAGTGTGCAGAAAGGGTCAAAACGTGTTTTTCAGCAGAAATAAACATGTTTCTGCAAGTTTGGTCAACCCCATTTAAGTTATGGGGCAGTAACAGCACACTTTACAAAACGTGTTTTTCAGCCCGAAATAAACGCTTTTTTTCAGACAACTGAATCCCCAAGTCACAGCAAGTCTCAGAAGAGCCCACACACTCAGCTCTTAACCCCACTGTGCAGAAAGGGTCAAAACGTGTTTTTCAGCAGAAATAAACATGTTTCTGCAAGTTTGGTCAACCCCATGTAAGTTATGGGGCAGTAACAGCACACTTTTCAAAACGTGTTTTTCAGCCCGAAATAAACGCGTTTTTTCAGACAACTGAATCCCCATGTAACAGCAAAACTCAGAAGAGCCCACACACTCAGATTTTAACCCCAGTGTGCAGAAAGGGTCAAAACGTGTTTTTCAGCAGAAATAAACATGTTTCTGCAAGTTTGGTCAACCCCATGTAAGTTATGGGGCAGTAAAAGCACACTTTTCAAAACGTGTTTTTCAGTCCGAAATAAACGCTTTTTTTCAGAAAACTGAATCCCTAAGTAACAGCAAGTCTCAGAAGAGCCCACACACTCAGCTCTTAACCCCAGTGTGCAGAAAGGGTCAAAACGTGTTTTTCAGCAGAAATAAACATGTTTCTACAAGTTTGGTCAACCCCATGTAAGTTATGGGGCAGTAACAGCACCCTTTTCAAAACGTGTTTTTCAGCCCGAAATAAACGCGTTTTTTCAGACAACTGAATCCCCAGGTAACAGCAAGGCTCAGAAGAGCCCACACACTCAGCTCTTAACCCCAGTGTGCAGAAAGGGTCAAAACGTGTTTTTCAGCAGAAATAAACATGTTTCTGCAAGTTTGGTCAACCCCATGTAAGTTATGGGGCAGTAACAGCACCCTTTTCAAAACGTGTTTTTCAGCCTGAAATAAACGCTTTTTTTCAGACAACTGAATCCCCAAGTCACAGCAAGTCTCAGAAGAGCCCACACACTCAGCTCTTAACCCCACTGTGCAGAAAGGGTCAAAACGTGTTTTTCAGCAGAAATAAACATGTTTCTGCAAGTTTGGTCAACCCCATGTAAGTTATGGGGCAGTAACAGCACACTTTTCAAAACGTGTTTTTCAGCCCGAAATAAACGCGTTTTTTCAGACAACTGAATCCCCATGTAACAGCAAAACTCAGAAGAGCCCACACACTCAGATCTTAACCCCAGTGTGCAGAAAGGGTCAAAACGTGTTTTTCAGCAGAAATAAACATGTTTCTGCAAGTTTGGTCAACCCCATGTAAGTTATGGGGCAGTAACAGCACACTTTACAAAACGTGTTTTTCAGCCCGAAATAAACGCTTTTTTTCAGACAACTGAATCCCCAAGTCACAGCAAGTCTCAGAAGAGCCCACACACTCAGCTCTTAACCCCACTGTGCAGAAAGGGTCAAAACGTGTTTTTCAGCAGAAATAAACATGTTTCTGCAAGTTTGGTCAACCCCATGTAAGTTATGGGGCAGTAACAGCACACTTTTCAAAACGTGTTTTTCAGCCCGAAATAAACGCGTTTTTTCAGACAACTGAATCCCCATGTAACAGCAAAACTCAGAAGAGCCCACACACTCAGATCTTAACCCAAGTGTGCAGAAAGGGTCAAAACGTGTTTTTCAGCAGAAATAAACATGTTTCTGCAAGTTTGGTCAACCCCATGTAAGTTATGGGGCAGTAACAGCACCCTTTTCAAAACGTGTTTTTCAGCCCGAAATAAACGCTTTTTTTCAGACAACTGAATCCCCAAGTAACAGCAAGTCTCAGAAGAGCCCACACACTCAGCTCTTAACCCCAGTGTGCAGAAAGGGTCAAAACGTGTTTTTCAGCAGAATTAAACATGTTTCTGCAAGTTTGGTCAACCCCATGTAAGTTATGGGGCAGTAACAGCACACTTTTCAAAACGTGTTTTTCAGCCCGAAATAAACGCGTTTTTTCAGACAACTGAATCCCCATGTAACAGCAAGTCTCAGAAGAGCCCACACACTCAGCTCTTAACCCCAGTGTGCAGAAAGGGTCAAAACGTGTTTTTCAGCAGAAATAAACATGTTTCTGCAAGTTTGGTCAACCCCATGTAAGTTATGGGGCAGTAACAGCACACTTTTCAAAACGTGTTTTTCAGCCCGAAATAAACGCGTTTTTTCAGACAACTGAATCCCCATGTAACAGCAAAACTCAGAAGAGCCCACACACTCACATCTTAACCCCAGTGTGCAGAAAGGGTCAAAACGTGTTTTTCAGCAGAAATAAACATGTTTCTGCAAGTTTGGTCAACCCCATGTAAGTTATGGGGCAGTAACAGCACACTTTTCAAAACGTGTTTTTCAGCCCGAAATAAACGCGTTTTTTCAGACAACTGAATCCCCATGTAACAGCAAGTCTCAGAAGAGCCCATACACTCAGCTCTTAACCCCAGTGTGCAGAAAGGGTCAAAACGTGTTTTTCAGCAGAAATAAACATGTTTCTGCAAGTTTGGTCAACCCCATGTAAGTTATGGGGCAGTAACAGCACCCTTTTCAAAACGTGTTTTACAGCCCGAAATAAACGCGTTTTTTCAGACAACTGAATCCCCATGTAACAGCAAAACTCAGAAGAGCCCACACACTCAGATTTTAACCCCAGTGTGCAGAAAGGGTCAAAACGTGTTTTTCAGCAGAAATAAACATGTTTCTGCAAGTTTGGTCAACCCCATGTAAGTTATGGGGCAGTAACAGCACCCTTTTCAAAACGTGTTTTTCAGCCCGAAATAAACGCGTTTTTTCAGACAACTGAATCCCCATGTAACAGCAAAACTCAGAAGAGCCCACACACTCAGATCTTAACCCAAGTGTGCAGAAAGGGTCAAAACGTGTTTTTCAGCAGAAATAAACATGTTTCTGCAAGTTTGGTCAACCCCATGTAAGTTATGGGGCAGTAACAGCACCCTTTTCAAAACGTGTTTTTCAGCCCGAAATAAACGCGTTTTTTCAGACAACTGAATCCCCATGTAACAGCAAAACTCAGAAGAGCCCACACACTCAGCTCTTAACCCCAGTGTGCATAAAGGGTCAAAACGTGTTTTTCAGCAGAAATAAACATGTTTCTGCAAGTTTGGTCAACCCCACGTAAGTTACGGGGCAGTAACAGCACACTTTTCAAAACGTGTTTTTCAGCCCGAAATAAACGCGTTTTTTCAGACAACTGAATCCCCAAGTCACAGCAAGTCTCAGAAGAGCCCACACACTCAGCTCTTAACCCCACTGTGCAGAAAGGGTCAAAACGTGTTTTTCAGCAGAAATAAACATGTTTCTGCAAGTTTGGTCAACCCCATGTAAGTTATGGGGCAGTAACAGCACACTTTTCAAAACGTGTTTTTCAGCCCGAAATAAACGCGTTTTTTCAGACAACTGAATCCCCATGTAACAGCAAAACTCAGAAGAGCCCACACACTCAGATCTTAACCCCAGTGTGCAGAAAGGGTCAAAACGTGTTTTTCAGCAGAAATAAACATGTTTCTGCAAGTTTGGTCAACCCCATGTAAGTTATGGGGCAGTAACAGCACACTTTTCAAAACGTGTTTTTCAGCCCGAAATAAACGCGTTTTTTCAGACAACTGAATCCCCATGTAACAGCAAAACTCAGAAGAGCCCACACACTCAGATCTTAACCCAAGTTTGCAGAAAGGGTCAAAACGTGTTTTTCAGCAGAAATAAACATGTTTCTGCAAGTTTGGTCAACCCCATGTAAGTTATGGGGCAGTAACAGCACCCTTTTCAAAACGTGTTTTTCAGCCCGAAATAAACGCGTTTTTTCAGACAACTGAATCCCCATGTAACAGCAAAACTCAGAAGAGCCCACACACTCAGCTCTTAACCCCAGTGTGCATAAAGGGTCAAAACGTGTTTTTCAGCAGAAATAAACATGTTTCTGCAAGTTTGGTCAACCCCACGTAAGTTACGGGGCAGTAACAGCACACTTTTCAAAACGTGTTTTTCAGCCCGAAATAAACGCTTTTTTTCAGACAACTGAATCCCCAAGTAACAGCAAGTCTCAGAAGAGCCCACACACTCAGCTCTTAACCCCAGTGTGCAGAAAGGGTCAAAACGTGTTTTTCAGCAGAAATAAACATGTTTCTGCAAGTTTGGTCAACCCCATGTAAGTTATGGGGCAGTAACAGCACACTTTTCAAAACGTGTTTTTCAGCCCGAAATAAACGCGTTTTTCAGACAACTGAATCCCCATGTAACAGCAAAACTCAGAAGAGCCCACACACTCAGATCTTAACCCCAGTGTGCAGAAAGGGTCAAAACGTGTTTTTCAGCAGTAATAAACATGTTTCTGCAAGTTTGGTCAACCCCATTTAAGTTATGGGGCAGTAACAGCACACTTTACAAAACGTGTTTTTCAGCCCGAAATAAACGCTTTTTTTCAGACAACTGAATCCCCAAGTCACAGCAAGTCTCAGAAGAGCCCACACACTCAGCTCTTAACCCCACTGTGCAGAAAGGGTCAAAACGTGTTTTTCAGCAGAAATAAACATGTTTCTGCAAGTTTGGTCAACCCCATGTAAGTTATGGGGCAGTAACAGCACACTTTTCAAAACGTGTTTTTCAGCCCGAAATAAACGCGTTTTTTCAGACAACTGAATCCCCATGTAACAGCAAAACTCAGAAGAGCCCACACACTCAGATCTTAACCCAAGTGTGCAGAAAGGGTCAAAACGTGTTTTTCAGCAGAAATAAACATGTTTCTGCAAGTTTGGTCAACCCCATGTAAGTTATGGGGCAGTAACAGCACCCTTTTCAAAACGTGTTTTTCAGCCCGAAATAAACGCTTTTTTTCAGACAACTGAATCCCCAAGTAACAGCAAGTCTCAGAAGAGCCCACACACTCAGCTCTTAACCCCAGTGTGCAGAAAGGGTCAAAACGTGTTTTTCAGCAGAATTAAACATGTTTCTGCAAGTTTGGTCAACCCCATGTAAGTTATGGGGCAGTAACAGCACACTTTTCAAAACGTGTTTTTCAGCCCGAAATAAACGCGTTTTTTCAGACAACTGAATCCCCATGTAACAGCAAGTCTCAGAAGAGCCCACACACTCAGCTCTTAACCCCAGTGTGCAGAAAGGGTCAAAACGTGTTTTTCAGCAGAAATAAACATGTTTCTGCAAGTTTGGTCAACCCCATGTAAGTTATGGGGCAGTAACAGCACACTTTTCAAAACGTGTTTTTCAGCCCGAAATAAACGCGTTTTTTCAGACAACTGAATCCCCATGTAACAGCAAAACTCAGAAGAGCCCACACACTCACATCTTAACCCCAGTGTGCAGAAAGGGTCAAAACGTGTTTTTCAGCAGAAATAAACATGTTTCTGCAAGTTTGGTCAACCCCATGTAAGTTATGGGGCAGTAACAGCACACTTTTCAAAACGTGTTTTTCAGCCCGAAATAAACGCGTTTTTTCAGACAACTGAATCCCCATGTAACAGCAAGTCTCAGAAGAGCCCATACACTCAGCTCTTAACCCCAGTGTGCAGAAAGGGTCAAAACGTGTTTTTCAGCAGAAATAAACATGTTTCTGCAAGTTTGGTCAACCCCATGTAAGTTATGGGGCAGTAACAGCACACTTTTCAAAACGTGTTTTTCAGCCCGAAATAAACGCGTTTTTTCAGACAACTGAATCCCCATGTAACAGCAAAACTCAGAAGAGCCCACACACTCAGATCTTAACCCCAGTGTGCAGAAAGGGTCAAAACGTGTTTTTCAGCAGAAATAAACATGTTTCTGCAAGTTTGGTCAACCCCATGTAAGTTATGGGGCAGTAACAGCACACTTTTCAAAACGTGTTTTTCAGCCCGAAATAAACGCCTTTTTTCAGACAACTGAATCCCCATGTAACAGCAAAACTCAGAAGAGCCCACACACTCAGATCTTAACCCCAGTGTGCAGAAAGGGTCAAAACGTGTTTTTCAGCAGAAATAAACATGTTTCTGCAAGTTTGGTCAACCCCATGTAAGTTATGGGGCAGTAACAGCACCCTTTTCAAAACGTGTTTTACAGCCCGAAATAAACGCATTTTTTCAGACAACTGAATCCCCAAGTCACAGCAAGTCTCAGAAGAGCCCACACACTCAGCTCTTAACCCCACTGTGCAGAAAGGGTCAAAACGTGTTTTTCAGCAGAAATAAACATGTTTCTGCAAGTTTGGTCAACCCCATGTAAGTTATGGGGCAGTAACAGCACCCTTTTCAAAACGTGTTTTTCAGCCCGAAATAAACGCGTTTTTTCAGACAACTGAATCCCCATGTAACAGCAAAACTCAGAAGAGCCCACACACTCAGATTTTAACCCCAGTGTGCAGAAAGGGTCAAAACGTGTTTTTCAGCAGAAATAAACATGTTTCTGCAAGTTTGGTCAACCCCATGTAAGTTATGGGGCAGTAACAGCACCCTTTTCAAAACGTGTTTTTCAGCCCGAAATAAACGCGTTTTTTCAGACAACTGAATCCCCATGTAACAGCAAAACTCAGAAGAGCCCACACACTCAGATCTTAACCCAAGTGTGCAGAAAGGGTCAAAACGTGTTTTTCAGCAGAAATAAACATGTTTCTGCAAGTTTGGTCAACCCCATGTAAGTTATGGGGCAGTAACAGCACCCTTTTCAAAACGTGTTTTTCAGCCCGAAATAAACGCGTTTTTTCAGACAACTGAATCCCCATGTAACAGCAAAACTCAGAAGAGCCCACACACTCAGCTCTTAACCCCAGTGTGCATAAAGGGTCAAAACGTGTTTTTCAGCAGAAATAAACATGTTTCTGCAAGTTTGGTCAACCCCACGTAAGTTACGGGGCAGTAACAGCACACTTTTCAAAACGTGTTTTTCAGCCCGAAATAAACGCGTTTTTTCAGACAACTGAATCCCCAAGTCACAGCAAGTCTCAGAAGAGCCCACACACTCAGCTCTTAACCCCACTGTGCAGAAAGGGTCAAAACGTGTTTTTCAGCAGAAATAAACATGTTTCTGCAAGTTTGGTCAACCCCATGTAAGTTATGGGGCAGTAACAGCACACTTTTCAAAACGTGTTTTTCAGCCCGAAATAAACGCGTTTTTTCAGACAACTGAATCCCCATGTAACAGCAAAACTCAGAAGAGCCCACACACTCAGATCTTAACCCCAGTGTGCAGAAAGGGTCAAAACGTGTTTTTCAGCAGAAATAAACATGTTTCTGCAAGTTTGGTCAACCCCATGTAAGTTATGGGGCAGTAACAGCACACTTTTCAAAACGTGTTTTTCAGCCCGAAATAAACGCGTTTTTTCAGACAACTGAATCCCCATGTAACAGCAAAACTCAGAAGAGCCCACACACTCAGATCTTAACCCAAGTTTGCAGAAAGGGTCAAAACGTGTTTTTCAGCAGAAATAAACATGTTTCTGCAAGTTTGGTCAACCCCATGTAAGTTATGGGGCAGTAACAGCACCCTTTTCAAAACGTGTTTTTCAGCCCGAAATAAACGCGTTTTTTCAGACAACTGAATCCCCATGTAACAGCAAAACTCAGAAGAGCCCACACACTCAGCTCTTAACCCCAGTGTGCATAAAGGGTCAAAACGTGTTTTTCAGCAGAAATAAACATGTTTCTGCAAGTTTGGTCAACCCCACGTAAGTTACGGGGCAGTAACAGCACACTTTTCAAAACGTGTTTTTCAGCCCGAAATAAACGCGTTTTTTCAGACAACTGAATCCCCATGTAACAGCAAAACTCAGAAGAGCCCACACACTCAGCTCTTAACCCCACTGTGCAGAAAGGGTCAAAACGTGTTTTTCAGCAGAAATAAACATGTTTCTGCAAGTTTGGTCAACCCCATGTAAGTTATGGGGCAGTAACAGCACACTTTTCAAAACGTGTTTTTCAGCCCGAAATAAACGCGTTTTTTCAGACAACTGAATCCCCATGTAACAGCAAAACTCAGAAGAGCCCACACACTCAGATCTTAACCCAAGTGTGCAGAAAGGGTCAAAACGTGTTTTTCAGCAGAAATAAACATGTTTCTGCAAGTTTGGTCAACCCCATGTAAGTTATGGGGCAGTAACAGCACCCTTTTCAAAACGTGTTTTACAGCCCGAAATAAACGCGTTTTTTCAGACAACTGAATCCCCAAGTCACAGCAAGTCTCAGAAGAGCCCACACACTCAGCTCTTAACCCCACTGTGCAGAAAGGGTCAAAACGTGTTTTTCAGCAGAAATAAACATGTTTCTGCAAGTTTGGTCAACCCCATGTAAGTTATGGGGCAGTAACAGCACCCTTTTCAAAACGTGTTTTTCAGCCCGAAATAAACGCGTTTTTTCAGACAACTGAATCCCCATGTAACAGCAAAACTCAGAAGAGCCCACACACTCAGATTTTAACCCCAGTGTGCAGAAAGGGTCAAAACGTGTTTTTCAGCAGAAATAAACATGTTTCTGCAAGTTTGGTCAACCCCATGTAAGTTATGGGGCAGTAACAGCACCCTTTTCAAAACGTGTTTTTCAGCCCGAAATAAACGCGTTTTTTCAGACAACTGAATCCCCATGTAACAGCAAAACTCAGAAGAGCCCACACACTCAGATCTTAACCCAAGTGTGCAGAAAGGGTCAAAACGTGTTTTTCAGCAGAAATAAACATGTTTCTGCAAGTTTGGTCAACCCCACGTAAGTTATGGGGCAGTAACAGCACCCTTTTCAAAACGTGTTTTTCAGCCCGAAATAAACGCGTTTTTTCAGACAACTGAATCCCCATGTAACAGCAAAACTCAGAAGAGCCCACACACTCAGCTCTTAACCCCAGTGTGCATAAAGGGTCAAAACGTGTTTTTCAGCAGAAATAAACATGTTTCTGCAAGTTTGGTCAACCCCACGTAAGTTACGGGGCAGTAACAGCACACTTTTCAAAACGTGTTTTTCAGCCCGAAATAAACGCGTTTTTTCAGACAACTGAATCCCCATGTAACAGCAAAACTCAGAAGAGCCCACACACTCAGCTCTTAACCCCAGTGTGCATAAAGGGTCAAAACGTGTTTTTCAGCAGAAATAAACATGTTTCTGCAAGTTTGGTCAACCCCACGTAAGTTACGGGGCAGTAACAGCACACTTTTCAAAACGTGTTTTTCAGCCCGAAATAAACGCGTTTTTTCAGACAACTGAATCCCCAAGTCACAGCAAGTCTCAGAAGAGCCCACACACTCAGCTCTTAACCCCACTGTGCAGAAAGGGTCAAAACGTGTTTTTCAGCAGAAATAAACATGTTTCTGCAAGTTTGGTCAACCCCATGTAAGTTATGGGGCAGTAACAGCACACTTTTCAAAACGTGTTTTTCAGCCCGAAATAAACGCGTTTTTTCAGACAACTGAATCCCCATGTAACAGCAAAACTCAGAAGAGCCCACACACTCAGCTCTTAACCCCACTGTGCAGAAAGGGTCAAAACGTGTTTTTCAGCAGAAATAAACATGTTTCTGCAAGTTTGGTCAACCCCATGTAAGTTATGGGGCAGTAACAGCACCCTTTTCAAAACGTGTTTTTCAGCCCGAAATAAACGCGTTTTTTCAGACAACTGAATCCCCATGTAACAGCAAAACTCAGAAGAGCCCACACACTCAGCTCTTAACCCCAGTGTGCATAAAGGGTCAAAACGTGTTTTTCAGCAGAAATAAACATGTTTCTGCAAGTTTGGTCAACCCCACGTAAGTTACGGGGCAGTAACAGCACACTTTTCAAAACGTGTTTTTCAGCCCGAAATAAACGCGTTTTTTCAGACAACTGAATCCCCATGTAACAGCAAAACTCAGAAGAGCCCACACACTCAGCTCTTAACCCCAGTGTGCATAAAGGGTCAAAACGTGTTTTTCAGCAGAAATAAACATGTTTCTGCAAGTTTGGTCAACCCCACGTAAGTTACGGGGCAGTAACAGCACACTTTTCAAAACGTGTTTTTCAGCCCGAAATAAACGCGTTTTTTCAGACAACTGAATCCCCAAGTCACAGCAAGACTCAGAAGAGCCCACACACTCAGCTCTTAACCCCACTGTGCAGAAAGGGTCAAAACGTGTTTTTCAGCAGAAATAAACATGTTTCTGCAAGTTTGGTCAACCCCATGTAAGTTATGGGGCAGTAACAGCACACTTTTCAAAACGTGTTTTTCAGCCCGAAATAAACGCGTTTTTTCAGACAACTGAATCCCCATGTAACAGCAAAACTCAGAAGAGCCCACACACTCAGATCTTAACCCCAGTGTGCAGAAAGGGTCAAAACGTGTTTTTCAGCAGAAATAAACATGTTTCTGCAAGTTTGGTCAACCCCATGTAAGTTATGGGGCAGTAACAGCACACTTTTCAAAACGTGTTTTTCAGCCCGAAATAAACGCGTTTTTTCAGACAACTGAATCCCCATGTAACAGCAAAACTCAGAAGAGCCCACACACTCAGATTTTAACCCCAGTGTGCAGAAAGGGTCAAAACGTGTTTTTCAGCAGAAATAAACATGTTTCTGCAAGTTTGGTCAACCCCATGTAAGTTATGGGGCAGTAACAGCACTCTTTTCAAAACGTGTTTTTCAGCCCGAAATAAACGCGTTTTTTCAGACAACTGAATCCCCAAGTCACAGCAAGTCTCAGAAGAGCCCACACACTCAGCTCTTAACCCCACTGTGCAGAAAGGGTCAAAACGTGTTTTTCAGCAGAAATAAACATGTTTCTGCAAGTTTGGTCAACCCCATGTAAGTTATGGGGAAGTAACAGCACCCTTTTCAAAACGTGTTTTTCAGCCTGAAATAAACGCTTTTTTTAGACAACTGAATCCCCAAGTAACAGCAAGTCTCTGAAGAGCCCACACACTCAGCTCTTAACCCCAGTGTGCAAAAAGGGTCAAAACGTGTTTTTCAGCAGAAATAAACATGTTTCTGCAAGTTTGGTCAACCCCATGTAAGTTATGGGGCAGTAACAGCACCCTTTTCAAAACGTGTTTTTCAGCCCGAAATAAACGCGTTTTTTCAGACAACTGAATCCCCAGGTAACAGCAAAACTCAGAAGAGCCCACACACTCAGATCTTAACCCCAGTGTGCAGAAAGGGTCAAAACGTGTTTTTCAGCAGAAATAAACATGTTTCTGCAAGTTTGGTCAACCCCATGTAAGTTATGGGGCAGTAACAGCACACTTTTCAAAACGTGTTTTTCAGCCCGAAATAAACGCGTTTTTTCAGACAACTGAATCCCCATGTAACAGCAAAACTCAGAAGAGCCCACACACTCAGATCTTAACCCCAGTGTGCAGAAAGGGTCAAAACGTGTTTTTCAGCAGAAATAAACATGTTTCTGCAAGTTTGGTCAACCCCATGTAAGTTATGGGGCAGTAACAGCACACTTTACAAAACGTGTTTTTCAGCCCGAAATAAACGCTTTTTTTCAGACAACTGAATCCCCAAGTCACAGCAAGTCTCAGAAGAGCCCACACACTCAGCTCTTAACCCCACTGTGCAGAAAGGGTCAAAACGTGTTTTTCAGCAGAAATAAACATGTTTCTGCAAGTTTAGTCAACCCCATGTAAGTTATGGGGCAGTAACAGCACCCTTTTCAAAACGTGTTTTTCAGCCCGAAATAAACGCGTTTTTTCAGACAACTGAATCCCCATGTAACAGCAAAACTCAGAAGAGCCCACACACTCAGCTCTTAACCCCAGTGTGCATAAAGGGTCAAAACGTGTTTTTCAGCAGAAATAAACATGTTTCTGCAAGTTTGGTCAACCCCACGTAAGTTACGGGGCAGTAACAGCACACTTTTCAAAACGTGTTTTTCAGCCCGAAATAAACGCGTTTTTTCAGACAACTGAATCCCCAAGTCACAGCAAGTCTCAGAAGAGCCCACACACTCAGCTCTTAACCCCACTGTGCAGAAAGGGTCAAAACGTGTTTTTCAGCAGAAATAAACATGTTTCTGCAAGTTTGGTCAACCCCATGTAAGTTATGGGGCAGTAACAGCACACTTTTCAAAACGTGTTTTTCAGCCCGAAATAAACGCGTTTTTTCAGACAACTGAATCCCCATGTAACAGCAAAACTCAGAAGAGCCCACACACTCAGATCTTAACCCCAGTGTGCAGAAAGGGTCAAAACGTGTTTTTCAGCAGAAATAAACATGTTTCTGCAAGTTTGGTCAACCCCATGTAAGTTATGGGGCAGTAACAGCACACTTTTCAAAACGTGTTTTTCAGCCCGAAATAAACGCGTTTTTTCAGACAACTGAATCCCCATGTAACAGCAAAACTCAGAAGAGCCCACACACTCAGATCTTAACCCAAGTTTGCAGAAAGGGTCAAAACGTGTTTTTCAGCAGAAATAAACATGTTTCTGCAAGTTTGGTCAACCCCATGTAAGTTATGGGGCAGTAACAGCACCCTTTTCAAAACGTGTTTTTCAGCCCGAAATAAACGCGTTTTTTCAGACAACTGAATCCCCATGTAACAGCAAAACTCAGAAGAGCCCACACACTCAGCTCTTAACCCCAGTGTGCATAAAGGGTCAAAACGTGTTTTTCAGCAGAAATAAACATGTTTCTGCAAGTTTGGTCAACCCCACGTAAGTTACGGGGCAGTAACAGCACACTTTTCAAAACGTGTTTTTCAGCCCGAAATAAACGCGTTTTTTCAGACAACTGAATCCCCAAGTCACAGCAAGTCTCAGAAGAGCCCACACACTCAGCTCTTAACCCCACTGTGCAGAAAGGGTCAAAACGTGTTTTTCAGCAGAAATAAACATGTTTCTGCAAGTTTGGTCAACCCCATGTAAGTTATGGGGCAGTAACAGCACCCTTTTCAAAACGTGTTTTTCAGCCCGAAATAAACGCGTTTTTTCAGACAACTGAATCCCCATGTAACAGCAAAACTCAGAAGAGCCCACACACTCAGATTTTAACCCCAGTGTGCAGAAAGGGTCAAAACGTGTTTTTCAGCAGAAATAAACATGTTTCTGCAAGTTTGGTCAACCCCATGTAAGTTATGGGGCAGTAACAGCACCCTTTTCAAAACGTGTTTTTCAGCCCGAAATAAACGCGTTTTTTCAGACAACTGAATCCCCATGTAACAGCAAAACTCAGAAGAGCCCACACACTCAGATCTTAACCCAAGTGTGCAGAAAGGGTCAAAACGTGTTTTTCAGCAGAAATAAACATGTTTCTGCAAGTTTGGTCAACCCCATGTAAGTTATGGGGCAGTAACAGCACCCTTTTCAAAACGTGTTTTTCAGCCCGAAATAAACGCGTTTTTTCAGACAACTGAATCCCCATGTAACAGCAAAACTCAGAAGAGCCCACACACTCAGCTCTTAACCCCAGTGTGCATAAAGGGTCAAAACGTGTTTTTCAGCAGAAATAAACATGTTTCTGCAAGTTTGGTCAACCCCACGTAAGTTACGGGGCAGTAACAGCACACTTTTCAAAACGTGTTTTTCAGCCCGAAATAAACGCGTTTTTTCAGACAACTGAATCCCCATGTAACAGCAAAACTCAGAAGAGCCCACACACTCAGCTCTTAACCCCAGTGTGCATAAAGGGTCAAAACGTGTTTTTCAGCAGAAATAAACATGTTTCTGCAAGTTTGGTCAACCCCACGTAAGTTACGGGGCAGTAACAGCACACTTTTCAAAACGTGTTTTTCAGCCCGAAATAAACGCGTTTTTTCAGACAACTGAATCCCCAAGTCACAGCAAGTCTCAGAAGAGCCCACACACTCAGCTCTTAACCCCACTGTGCAGAAAGGGTCAAAACGTGTTTTTCAGCAGAAATAAACATGTTTCTGCAAGTTTGGTCAACCCCATGTAAGTTATGGGGCAGTAACAGCACACTTTTCAAAACGTGTTTTTCAGCCCGAAATAAACGCGTTTTTTCAGACAACTGAATCCCCATGTAACAGCAAAACTCAGAAGAGCCCACACACTCAGATCTTAACCCAAGTGTGCAGAAAGGGTCAAAACGTGTTTTTCAGCAGAAATAAACATGTTTCTGCAAGTTTGGTCAACCCCATGTAAGTTATGGGGCAGTAACAGCACCCTTTTCAAAACGTGTTTTTCAGCCCGAAATAAACGCGTTTTTTCAGACAACTGAATCCCCATGTAACAGCAAAACTCAGAAGAGCCCACACACTCAGCTCTTAACCCCAGTGTGCATAAAGGGTCAAAACGTGTTTTTCAGCAGAAATAAACATGTTTCTGCAAGTTTGGTCAACCCCACGTAAGTTACGGGGCAGTAACAGCACACTTTTCAAAACGTGTTTTTCAGCCCGAAATAAACGCGTTTTTTCAGACAACTGAATCCCCATGTAACAGCAAAACTCAGAAGAGCCCACACACTCAGCTCTTAACCCCAGTGTGCATAAAGGGTCAAAACGTGTTTTTCAGCAGAAATAAACATGTTTCTGCAAGTTTGGTCAACCCCACGTAAGTTACGGGGCAGTAACAGCACACTTTTCAAAACGTGTTTTTCAGCCCGAAATAAACGCGTTTTTTCAGACAACTGAATCCCCAAGTCACAGCAAGACTCAGAAGAGCCCACACACTCAGCTCTTAACCCCACTGTGCAGAAAGGGTCAAAACGTGTTTTTCAGCAGAAATAAACATGTTTCTGCAAGTTTGGTCAACCCCATGTAAGTTATGGGGCAGTAACAGCACACTTTTCAAAACGTGTTTTTCAGCCCGAAATAAACGCGTTTTTTCAGACAACTGAATCCCCATGTAACAGCAAAACTCAGAAGAGCCCACACACTCAGATCTTAACCCCAGTGTGCAGAAAGGGTCAAAACGTGTTTTTCAGCAGAAATAAACATGTTTCTGCAAGTTTGGTCAACCCCATGTAAGTTATGGGGCAGTAACAGCACACTTTTCAAAACGTGTTTTTCAGCCCGAAATAAACGCGTTTTTTCAGACAACTGAATCCCCATGTAACAGCAAAACTCAGAAGAGCCCACACACTCAGATTTTAACCCCAGTGTGCAGAAAGGGTCAAAACGTGTTTTTCAGCAGAAATAAACATGTTTCTGCAAGTTTGGTCAACCCCATGTAAGTTATGGGGCAGTAACAGCACTCTTTTCAAAACGTGTTTTTCAGCCCGAAATAAACGCGTTTTTTCAGACAACTGAATCCCCAAGTCACAGCAAGTCTCAGAAGAGCCCACACACTCAGCTCTTAACCCCACTGTGCAGAAAGGGTCAAAACGTGTTTTTCAGCAGAAATAAACATGTTTCTGCAAGTTTGGTCAACCCCATGTAAGTTATGGGGAAGTAACAGCACCCTTTTCAAAACGTGTTTTTCAGCCTGAAATAAACGCTTTTTTTAGACAACTGAATCCCCAAGTAACAGCAAGTCTCTGAAGAGCCCACACACTCAGCTCTTAACCCCAGTGTGCAAAAAGGGTCAAAACGTGTTTTTCAGCAGAAATAAACATGTTTCTGCAAGTTTGGTCAACCCCATGTAAGTTATGGGGCAGTAACAGCACCCTTTTCAAAACGTGTTTTTCAGCCCGAAATAAACGCGTTTTTTCAGACAACTGAATCCCCATGTAACAGCAAAACTCAGAAGAGCCCACACACTCAGCTCTTAACCCCAGTGTGCATAAAGGGTCAAAACGTGTTTTTCAGCAGAAATAAACATGTTTCTGCAAGTTTGGTCAACCCCACGTAAGTTACGGGGCAGTAACAGCACACTTTTCAAAACGTGTTTTTCAGCCCGAAATAAACGCGTTTTTTCAGACAACTGAATCCCCAAGTCACAGCAAGTCTCAGAAGAGCCCACACACTCAGCTCTTAACCCCACTGTGCAGAAAGGGTCAAAACGTGTTTTTCAGCAGAAATAAACATGTTTCTGCAAGTTTGGTCAACCCCATGTAAGTTATGGGGCAGTAACAGCACACTTTTCAAAACGTGTTTTTCAGCCCGAAATAAACGCGTTTTTTCAGACAACTGAATCCCCATGTAACAGCAAAACTCAGAAGAGCCCACACACTCAGATCTTAACCCCAGTGTGCAGAAAGGGTCAAAACGTGTTTTTCAGCAGAAATAAACATGTTTCTGCAAGTTTGGTCAACCCCATGTAAGTTATGGGGCAGTAACAGCACACTTTTCAAAACGTGTTTTTCAGCCCGAAATAAACGCGTTTTTTCAGACAACTGAATCCCCATGTAACAGCAAAACTCAGAAGAGCCCACACACTCAGATCTTAACCCAAGTTTGCAGAAAGGGTCAAAACGTGTTTTTCAGCAGAAATAAACATGTTTCTGCAAGTTTGGTCAACCCCATGTAAGTTATGGGGCAGTAACAGCACCCTTTTCAAAACGTGTTTTTCAGCCCGAAATAAACGCGTTTTTTCAGACAACTGAATCCCCATGTAACAGCAAAACTCAGAAGAGCCCACACACTCAGCTCTTAACCCCAGTGTGCATAAAGGGTCAAAACGTGTTTTTCAGCAGAAATAAACATGTTTCTGCAAGTTTGGTCAACCCCACGTAAGTTACGGGGCAGTAACAGCACACTTTTCAAAACGTGTTTTTCAGCCCGAAATAAACGCGTTTTTTCAGACAACTGAATCCCCAAGTCACAGCAAGTCTCAGAAGAGCCCACACACTCAGCTCTTAACCCCACTGTGCAGAAAGGGTCAAAACGTGTTTTTCAGCAGAAATAAACATGTTTCTGCAAGTTTGGTCAACCCCATGTAAGTTATGGGGCAGTAACAGCACCCTTTTCAAAACGTGTTTTTCAGCCCGAAATAAACGCGTTTTTTCAGACAACTGAATCCCCATGTAACAGCAAAACTCAGAAGAGCCCACACACTCAGATTTTAACCCCAGTGTGCAGAAAGGGTCAAAACGTGTTTTTCAGCAGAAATAAACATGTTTCTGCAAGTTTGGTCAACCCCATGTAAGTTATGGGGCAGTAACAGCACCCTTTTCAAAACGTGTTTTTCAGCCCGAAATAAACGCGTTTTTTCAGACAACTGAATCCCCATGTAACAGCAAAACTCAGAAGAGCCCACACACTCAGATCTTAACCCAAGTGTGCAGAAAGGGTCAAAACGTGTTTTTCAGCAGAAATAAACATGTTTCTGCAAGTTTGGTCAACCCCATGTAAGTTATGGGGCAGTAACAGCACCCTTTTCAAAACGTGTTTTTCAGCCCGAAATAAACGCGTTTTTTCAGACAACTGAATCCCCATGTAACAGCAAAACTCAGAAGAGCCCACACACTCAGCTCTTAACCCCAGTGTGCATAAAGGGTCAAAACGTGTTTTTCAGCAGAAATAAACATGTTTCTGCAAGTTTGGTCAACCCCACGTAAGTTACGGGGCAGTAACAGCACACTTTTCAAAACGTGTTTTTCAGCCCGAAATAAACGCGTTTTTTCAGACAACTGAATCCCCATGTAACAGCAAAACTCAGAAGAGCCCACACACTCAGCTCTTAACCCCAGTGTGCATAAAGGGTCAAAACGTGTTTTTCAGCAGAAATAAACATGTTTCTGCAAGTTTGGTCAACCCCACGTAAGTTACGGGGCAGTAACAGCACACTTTTCAAAACGTGTTTTTCAGCCCGAAATAAACGCGTTTTTTCAGACAACTGAATCCCCAAGTCACAGCAAGTCTCAGAAGAGCCCACACACTCAGCTCTTAACCCCACTGTGCAGAAAGGGTCAAAACGTGTTTTTCAGCAGAAATAAACATGTTTCTGCAAGTTTGGTCAACCCCATGTAAGTTATGGGGCAGTAACAGCACACTTTTCAAAACGTGTTTTTCAGCCCGAAATAAACGCGTTTTTTCAGACAACTGAATCCCCATGTAACAGCAAAACTCAGAAGAGCCCACACACTCAGATCTTAACCCAAGTGTGCAGAAAGGGTCAAAACGTGTTTTTCAGCAGAAATAAACATGTTTCTGCAAGTTTGGTCAACCCCATGTAAGTTATGGGGCAGTAACAGCACCCTTTTCAAAACGTGTTTTTCAGCCCGAAATAAACGCGTTTTTTCAGACAACTGAATCCCCATGTAACAGCAAAACTCAGAAGAGCCCACACACTCAGCTCTTAACCCCAGTGTGCATAAAGGGTCAAAACGTGTTTTTCAGCAGAAATAAACATGTTTCTGCAAGTTTGGTCAACCCCACGTAAGTTACGGGGCAGTAACAGCACACTTTTCAAAACGTGTTTTTCAGCCCGAAATAAACGCGTTTTTTCAGACAACTGAATCCCCATGTAACAGCAAAACTCAGAAGAGCCCACACACTCAGCTCTTAACCCCAGTGTGCATAAAGGGTCAAAACGTGTTTTTCAGCAGAAATAAACATGTTTCTGCAAGTTTGGTCAACCCCACGTAAGTTACGGGGCAGTAACAGCACACTTTTCAAAACGTGTTTTTCAGCCCGAAATAAACGCGTTTTTTCAGACAACTGAATCCCCAAGTCACAGCAAGACTCAGAAGAGCCCACACACTCAGCTCTTAACCCCACTGTGCAGAAAGGGTCAAAACGTGTTTTTCAGCAGAAATAAACATGTTTCTGCAAGTTTGGTCAACCCCATGTAAGTTATGGGGCAGTAACAGCACACTTTTCAAAACGTGTTTTTCAGCCCGAAATAAACGCGTTTTTTCAGACAACTGAATCCCCATGTAACAGCAAAACTCAGAAGAGCCCACACACTCAGATCTTAACCCCAGTGTGCAGAAAGGGTCAAAACGTGTTTTTCAGCAGAAATAAACATGTTTCTGCAAGTTTGGTCAACCCCATGTAAGTTATGGGGCAGTAACAGCACACTTTTCAAAACGTGTTTTTCAGCCCGAAATAAACGCGTTTTTTCAGACAACTGAATCCCCATGTAACAGCAAAACTCAGAAGAGCCCACACACTCAGATTTTAACCCCAGTGTGCAGAAAGGGTCAAAACGTGTTTTTCAGCAGAAATAAACATGTTTCTGCAAGTTTGGTCAACCCCATGTAAGTTATGGGGCAGTAACAGCACTCTTTTCAAAACGTGTTTTTCAGCCCGAAATAAACGCGTTTTTTCAGACAACTGAATCCCCAAGTCACAGCAAGTCTCAGAAGAGCCCACACACTCAGCTCTTAACCCCACTGTGCAGAAAGGGTCAAAACGTGTTTTTCAGCAGAAATAAACATGTTTCTGCAAGTTTGGTCAACCCCATGTAAGTTATGGGGAAGTAACAGCACCCTTTTCAAAACGTGTTTTTCAGCCTGAAATAAACGCTTTTTTTAGACAACTGAATCCCCAAGTAACAGCAAGTCTCTGAAGAGCCCACACACTCAGCTCTTAACCCCAGTGTGCAAAAAGGGTCAAAACGTGTTTTTCAGCAGAAATAAACATGTTTCTGCAAGTTTGGTCAACCCCATGTAAGTTATGGGGCAGTAACAGCACCCTTTTCAAAACGTGTTTTTCAGCCCGAAATAAACGCGTTTTTTCAGACAACTGAATCCCCAGGTAACAGCAAAACTCAGAAGAGCCCACACACTCAGATCTTAACCCCAGTGTGCAGAAAGGGTCAAAACGTGTTTTTCAGCAGAAATAAACATGTTTCTGCAAGTTTGGTCAACCCCATGTAAGTTATGGGGCAGTAACAGCACACTTTTCAAAACGTGTTTTTCAGCCCGAAATAAACGCGTTTTTTCAGACAACTGAATCCCCATGTAACAGCAAAACTCAGAAGAGCCCACACACTCAGATCTTAACCCCAGTGTGCAGAAAGGGTCAAAACGTGTTTTTCAGCAGAAATAAACATGTTTCTGCAAGTTTGGTCAACCCCATGTAAGTTATGGGGCAGTAACAGCACACTTTACAAAACGTGTTTTTCAGCCCGAAATAAACGCTTTTTTTCAGACAACTGAATCCCCAAGTCACAGCAAGTCTCAGAAGAGCCCACACACTCAGCTCTTAACCCCACTGTGCAGAAAGGGTCAAAACGTGTTTTTCAGCAGAAATAAACATGTTTCTGCAAGTTTGGTCAACCCCATGTAAGTTATGGGGCAGTAACAGCACCCTTTTCAAAACGTGTTTTTCAGCCCGAAATAAACGCGTTTTTTCAGACAACTGAATCCCCATGTAACAGCAAAACTCAGAAGAGCCCACACACTCAGCTCTTAACCCCAGTGTGCATAAAGGGTCAAAACGTGTTTTTCAGCAGAAATAAACATGTTTCTGCAAGTTTGGTCAACCCCACGTAAGTTACGGGGCAGTAACAGCACACTTTTCAAAACGTGTTTTTCAGCCCGAAATAAACGCGTTTTTTCAGACAACTGAATCCCCAAGTCACAGCAAGTCTCAGAAGAGCCCACACACTCAGCTCTTAACCCCACTGTGCAGAAAGGGTCAAAACGTGTTTTTCAGCAGAAATAAACATGTTTCTGCAAGTTTGGTCAACCCCATGTAAGTTATGGGGCAGTAACAGCACACTTTTCAAAACGTGTTTTTCAGCCCGAAATAAACGCGTTTTTTCAGACAACTGAATCCCCATGTAACAGCAAAACTCAGAAGAGCCCACACACTCAGATCTTAACCCCAGTGTGCAGAAAGGGTCAAAACGTGTTTTTCAGCAGAAATAAACATGTTTCTGCAAGTTTGGTCAACCCCATGTAAGTTATGGGGCAGTAACAGCACACTTTTCAAAACGTGTTTTTCAGCCCGAAATAAACGCGTTTTTTCAGACAACTGAATCCCCATGTAACAGCAAAACTCAGAAGAGCCCACACACTCAGATCTTAACCCAAGTTTGCAGAAAGGGTCAAAACGTGTTTTTCAGCAGAAATAAACATGTTTCTGCAAGTTTGGTCAACCCCATGTAAGTTATGGGGCAGTAACAGCACCCTTTTCAAAACGTGTTTTTCAGCCCGAAATAAACGCGTTTTTTCAGACAACTGAATCCCCATGTAACAGCAAAACTCAGAAGAGCCCACACACTCAGCTCTTAACCCCAGTGTGCATAAAGGGTCAAAACGTGTTTTTCAGCAGAAATAAACATGTTTCTGCAAGTTTGGTCAACCCCACGTAAGTTACGGGGCAGTAACAGCACACTTTTCAAAACGTGTTTTTCAGCCCGAAATAAACGCGTTTTTTCAGACAACTGAATCCCCAAGTCACAGCAAGTCTCAGAAGAGCCCACACACTCAGCTCTTAACCCCACTGTGCAGAAAGGGTCAAAACGTGTTTTTCAGCTGAAATAAACATGTTTCTGCAAGTTTGGTCAACCCCATGTAAGTTATGGGGCAGTAACAGCATACTTTTCAAAACGTGTTTTTCAGCCCGAAATAAACGCGTTTTTTCAGACAACTGAATCCCCATGTAACAGCAAAACTCAGAAGAGCCCACACACTCAGATCTTAACCCAAGTGTGCAGAAAGGGTCAAAACGAGTTTTTCAGCAGAAATAAACATGTTTCTGCAAGTTTGGTCAACCCCATGTAAGTTATGGGGCAGTAACAGCACCCTTTTCAAAACGTGTTTTTCAGCCCGAAATAAACGCTTTTTTTCAGACAACTGAATCCCCAAGTAACAGCAAGTCTCAGAAGAGCCCACACACTCAGCTCTTAACCCCACTGTGCAGAAAGGGTCAAAACGTGTTTTTCAGCAGAAATAAACATGTTTCTGCAAGTTTGGTCAACCCCATGTAAGTTATGGGGCAGTAACAGCACACTTTACAAAACGTGTTTTTCAGCCCGAAATAAACGCGTTTTTTCAGACAACTGAATCCCCAAGTCACAGCAAGTCTCAGAAGAGCCCACACACTCAGCTCTTAACCCCAGTGTGCAGAAAGGGTCAAAACGTGTTTTTCAGCAGAAATAAACATGTTTCTGCAAGTTTGGTCAACCCCATGTAAGTTATGGGGCAGTAACAGCACCCTTTTCAAAACGTGTTTTTCAGCCCGAAATAAACGCGTTTTTTCAGACAACTGAATCCCCATGTAACAGCAAAACTCAGAAGAGCCCACACACTCAGATTTTAACCCCAGTGTGCAGAAAGGGTCAAAACGTGTTTTTCAGCAGACATAAACATGTTTCTGCAAGTTTGGTCAACCCCATGTAAGTTATGGGGCAGTAACAGCACCCTTTTCAAAACGTGTTTTTCAGCCCGAAATAAACGCTTTTTTTCAGACAACTGAATCCCCATTTAACAGCAAAACTCAGAAGAGCCCACACACTCAGCTCTTAACCCCACTGTGCAGAAAGGGTCAAAACGTGTTTTTCAGCAGAAATAAACATGTTTCTGCAAGTTTGGTCAACCCCATGTAAGTTATGGGGCAGTAACAGCACACTTTTCAAAACGTGTTTTTCAGCCCGAAATAAACGCTTTTTTTCAGACAACTGAATCCCCAAGTAACAGCAAGTCTCAGAAGAGCCCACACACTCAGCTCTTAACCCCAGTGTGCAGAAAGGGTCAAAACGTGTTTTTCAGCAGAAATAAACATGTTTCTGCAAGTTTGGTCAACCCCATGTAAGTTATGGGGCAGTAACAGCACACTTTTCAAAACGTGTTTTTCAGCCCGAAATAAACGCGTTTTTTCAGACAACTGAATCCCCATGTAACAGCAAGTCTCAGAAGAGCCCACACACTCAGCTCTTAACCCCAGTGTGCAGAAAGGGTCAAAACGTGTTTTTCAGCAGAAATAAACATGTTTCTGCAAGTTTGGTCAACCCCATGTAAGTTATGGGGCAGTAACAGCACACTTTACAAAACGTGTTTTTCAGCCCGAAATGAACGCGTTTTTTCAGACAACTGAATCCCCATGTAACAGCAAAACTCAGAAGAGCCCACACACTCAGATTTTAACCCCAGTGTGCAGAAAGGGTCAAAACGTGTTTTTCAGCAGAAATAAACATGTTTCTGCAAGTTTGGTCAACCCCATGTAAGTTATGGGGCAGTAACAGCACCCTTTTCAAAACGTGTTTTTCAGCCCGAAATAAACGCTTTTTTTCAGACAACTGAATCCCCATGTAACAGCAAAACTCAGAAGAGCCCACACACTCAGCTCTTAACCCCACTGTGCAGAAAGGGTCAAAACGTGTTTTTCAGCAGAAATAAACATGTTTCTGCAAGTTTGGTCAACCCCATGTAAGTTATGGGGCAGTAAAAGCACACTTTTCAAAACGTGTTTTTCAGTCCGAAATAAACGCTTTTTTTCAGAAAACTGAATCCCTAAGTAACAGCAAGTCTCAGAAGAGCCCACACACTCAGCTCTTAACCCCAGTGTGCAGAAAGGGTCAAAACGTGTTTTTCAGCAGAAATAAACATGTTTCTGCAAGTTTGGTCAACCCCATGTAAGTTATGGGGCAGTAACAGCACCCTTTTCAAAACGTGTTTTTCAGCCCGAAATAAACGCGTTTTTTCAGACAACAGAATCCCCAGGTAACAGCAAGGCTCAGAAGAGCCCACACACTCAGCTCTTAACCCCAGTGTGCAGAAAGGGTCAAAACGTGTTTTTCAGCAGAAATAAACATGTTTCTGCAAGTTTGGTCAACCCCATGTAAGTTATGGGGCAGTAACAGCACTCTTTTCAAAACGTGTTTTTCAGCCCGAAATAAACGCGTTTTTTCAGACAACTGAATCCCCAAGTCACAGCAAGTCTCAGAAGAGCCCACACACTCAGCTCTTAACCCCACTGTGCAGAAAGGGTCAAAACGTGTTTTTCAGCAGAAATAAACATGTTTCTGCAAGTTTGGTCAACCCCATGTAAGTTATGGGGAAGTAACAGCACCCTTTTCAAAACGTGTTTTTCAGCCTGAAATAAACGCTTTTTTTAGACAACTGAATCCCCAAGTAACAGCAAGTCTCTGAAGAGCCCACACACTCAGCTCTTAACCCCAGTGTGCAAAAAGGGTCAAAACGTGTTTTTCAGCAGAAATAAACATGTTTCTGCAAGTTTGGTCAACCCCATGTAAGTTATGGGGCAGTAACAGCACCCTTTTCAAAACGTGTTTTTCAGCCCGAAATAAACGCGTTTTTTCAGACAACTGAATCCCCAGGTAACAGCAAAACTCAGAAGAGCCCACACACTCAGATCTTAACCCCAGTGTGCAGAAAGGGTCAAAACGTGTTTTTCAGCAGAAATAAACATGTTTCTGCAAGTTTGGTCAACCCCATGTAAGTTATGGGGCAGTAACAGCACACTTTTCAAAACGTGTTTTTCAGCCCGAAATAAACGCGTTTTTTCAGACAACTGAATCCCCATGTAACAGCAAAACTCAGAAGAGCCCACACACTCAGATCTTAACCCCAGTGTGCAGAAAGGGTCAAAACGTGTTTTTCAGCAGAAATAAACATGTTTCTGCAAGTTTGGTCAACCCCATGTAAGTTATGGGGCAGTAACAGCACACTTTACAAAACGTGTTTTTCAGCCCGAAATAAACGCTTTTTTTCAGACAACTGAATCCCCAAGTCACAGCAAGTCTCAGAAGAGCCCACACACTCAGCTCTTAACCCCACTGTGCAGAAAGGGTCAAAACGTGTTTTTCAGCAGAAATAAACATGTTTCTGCAAGTTTGGTCAACCCCATGTAAGTTATGGGGCAGTAACAGCACCCTTTTCAAAACGTGTTTTTCAGCCCGAAATAAACGCGTTTTTTCAGACAACTGAATCCCCATGTAACAGCAAAACTCAGAAGAGCCCACACACTCAGCTCTTAACCCCACTGTGCATAAAGGGTCAAAACGTGTTTTTCAGCAGAAATAAACATGTTTCTGCAAGTTTGGTCAACCCCACGTAAGTTACGGGGCAGTAACAGCACACTTTTCAAAACGTGTTTTTCAGCCCGAAATAAACGCGTTTTTTCAGACAACTGAATCCCCAAGTCACAGCAAGTCTCAGAAGAGCCCACACACTCAGCTCTTAACCCCACTGTGCAGAAAGGGTCAAAACGTGTTTTTCAGCAGAAATAAACATGTTTCTGCAAGTTTGGTCAACCCCATGTAAGTTATGGGGCAGTAACAGCACACTTTTCAAAACGTGTTTTTCAGCCCGAAATAAACGCGTTTTTTCAGACAACTGAATCCCCATGTAACAGCAAAACTCAGAAGAGCCCACACACTCAGATCTTAACCCCAGTGTGCAGAAAGGGTCAAAACGTGTTTTTCAGCAGAAATAAACATGTTTCTGCAAGTTTGGTCAACCCCATGTAAGTTATGGGGCAGTAACAGCACACTTTTCAAAACGTGTTTTTCAGCCCGAAATAAACGCGTTTTTTCAGACAACTGAATCCCCATGTAACAGCAAAACTCAGAAGAGCCCACACACTCAGATCTTAACCCAAGTTTGCAGAAAGGGTCAAAACGTGTTTTTCAGCAGAAATAAACATGTTTCTGCAAGTTTGGTCAACCCCATGTAAGTTATGGGGCAGTAACAGCACCCTTTTCAAAACGTGTTTTTCAGCCCGAAATAAACGCGTTTTTTCAGACAACTGAATCCCCATGTAACAGCAAAACTCAGAAGAGCCCACACACTCAGCTCTTAACCCCAGTGTGCATAAAGGGTCAAAACGTGTTTTTCAGCAGAAATAAACATGTTTCTGCAAGTTTGGTCAACCCCACGTAAGTTACGGGGCAGTAACAGCACACTTTTCAAAACGTGTTTTTCAGCCCGAAATAAACGCGTTTTTTCAGACAACTGAATCCCCAAGTCACAGCAAGTCTCAGAAGAGCCCACACACTCAGCTCTTAACCCCACTGTGCAGAAAGGGTCAAAACGTGTTTTTCAGCTGAAATAAACATGTTTCTGCAAGTTTGGTCAACCCCATGTAAGTTATGGGGCAGTAACAGCATACTTTTCAAAACGTGTTTTTCAGCCCGAAATAAACGCGTTTTTTCAGACAACTGAATCCCCATGTAACAGCAAAACTCAGAAGAGCCCACACACTCAGATCTTAACCCAAGTGTGCAGAAAGGGTCAAAACGAGTTTTTCAGCAGAAATAAACATGTTTCTGCAAGTTTGGTCAACCCCATGTAAGTTATGGGGCAGTAACAGCACCCTTTTCAAAACGTGTTTTTCAGCCCGAAATAAACGCTTTTTTTCAGACAACTGAATCCCCAAGTAACAGCAAGTCTCAGAAGAGCCCACACACTCAGCTCTTAACCCCACTGTGCAGAAAGGGTCAAAACGTGTTTTTCAGCAGAAATAAACATGTTTCTGCAAGTTTGGTCAACCCCATGTAAGTTATGGGGCAGTAACAGCACACTTTACAAAACGTGTTTTTCAGTCCGAAATAAACGCGTTTTTTCAGACAACTGAATCCCCAAGTCACAGCAAGTCTCAGAAGAGCCCACACACTCAGCTCTTAACCCCAGTGTGCAGAAAGGGTCAAAACGTGTTTTTCAGCAGAAATAAACATGTTTCTGCAAGTTTGGTCAACCCCATGTAAGTTATGGGGCAGTAACAGCACCCTTTTCAAAACGTGTTTTTCAGCCCGAAATAAACGCGTTTTTTCAGACAACTGAATCCCCATGTAACAGCAAAACTCAGAAGAGCCCACACACTCAGATTTTAACCCCAGTGTGCAGAAAGGGTCAAAACGTGTTTTTCAGCAGACATAAACATGTTTCTGCAAGTTTGGTCAACCCCATGTAAGTTATGGGGCAGTAACAGCACCCTTTTCAAAACGTGTTTTTCAGCCCGAAATAAACGCTTTTTTTCAGACAACTGAATCCCCATTTAACAGCAAAACTCAGAAGAGCCCACACACTCAGCTCTTAACCCCACTGTGCAGAAAGGGTCAAAACGTGTTTTTCAGCAGAAATAAACATGTTTCTGCAAGTTTGGTCAACCCCATGTAAGTTATGGGGCAGTAACAGCACACTTTTCAAAACGTGTTTTTCAGCCCGAAATAAACGCTTTTTTTCAGACAACTGAATCCCCAAGTAACAGCAAGTCTCAGAAGAGCCCACACACTCAGCTCTTAACCCCAGTGTGCAGAAAGGGTCAAAACGTGTTTTTCAGCAGAAATAAACATGTTTCTGCAAGTTTGGTCAACCCCATGTAAGTTATGGGGCAGTAACAGCACACTTTTCAAAACGTGTTTTTCAGCCCGAAATAAACGCGTTTTTTCAGACAACTGAATCCCCATGTAACAGCAAGTCTCAGAAGAGCCCACACACTCAGCTCTTAACCCCAGTGTGCAGAAAGGGTCAAAACGTGTTTTTCAGCAGAAATAAACATGTTTCTGCAAGTTTGGTCAACCCCATGTAAGTTATGGGGCAGTAACAGCACACTTTACAAAACGTGTTTTTCAGCCCGAAATGAACGCGTTTTTTCAGACAACTGAATCCCCATGTAACAGCAAAACTCAGAAGAGCCCACACACTCAGATTTTAACCCCAGTGTGCAGAAAGGGTCAAAACGTGTTTTTCAGCAGAAATAAACATGTTTCTGCAAGTTTGGTCAACCCCATGTAAGTTATGGGGCAGTAACAGCACCCTTTTCAAAACGTGTTTTTCAGCCCGAAATAAACGCTTTTTTTCAGACAACTGAATCCCCATGTAACAGCAAAACTCAGAAGAGCCCACACACTCAGCTCTTAACCCCACTGTGCAGAAAGGGTCAAAACGTGTTTTTCAGCAGAAATAAACATGTTTCTGCAAGTTTGGTCAACCCCATGTAAGTTATGGGGCAGTAAAAGCACACTTTTCAAAACGTGTTTTTCAGTCCGAAATAAACGCTTTTTTTCAGAAAACTGAATCCCTAAGTAACAGCAAGTCTCAGAAGAGCCCACACACTCAGCTCTTAACCCCAGTGTGCAGAAAGGGTCAAAACGTGTTTTTCAGCAGAAATAAACATGTTTCTGCAAGTTTGGTCAACCCCATGTAAGTTATGGGGCAGTAACAGCACCCTTTTCAAAACGTGTTTTTCAGCCCGAAATAAACGCGTTTTTTCAGACAACAGAATCCCCAGGTAACAGCAAGGCTCAGAAGAGCCCACACACTCAGCTCTTAACCCCAGTGTGCAGAAAGGGTCAAAACGTGTTTTTCAGCAGAAATAAACATGTTTCTGCAAGTTTGGTCAACCCCATGTAAGTTATGGGGCAGTAACAGCACCCTTTTCAAAACGTGTTTTTCAGCCTGAAATAAACGCTTTTTTTCAGACAACTGAATCCCCAAGTCACAGCAAGTCTCAGAAGAGCCCACACACTCAGCTCTTAACCCCACTGTGCAGAAAGGGTCAAAACGTGTTTTTCAGCAGAAATAAACATGTTTCTGCAAGTTTGGTCAACCCCATGTAAGTTATGGGGCAGTAACAGCACACTTTTCAAAACGTGTTTTTCAGCCCGAAATAAACGCGTTTTTTCAGACAACTGAATCCCCATGTAACAGAAAAACTCAGAAGAGCCCACACACTCAGATCTTAACCCCAGTGTGCAGAAAGGGTCAAAACGTGTTTTTCAGCAGAAATAAACATGTTTCTGCAAGTTTGGTCAACCCCATGTAAGTTATGGGGCAGTAACAGCACACTTTACAAAACGTGTTTTTCAGCCCGAAATAAACGCTTTTTTTCAGACAACTGAATCCCCAAGTCACAGCAAGTCTCAGAAGAGCCCACACACTCAGCTCTTAACCCCACTGTGCAGAAAGGGTCAAAACGTGTTTTTCAGCAGAAATAAACATGTTTCTGCAAGTTTGGTCAACCCCATGTAAGTTATGGGGCAGTAACAGCACACTTTTCAAAACGTGTTTTTCAGCCCGAAATAAACGCGTTTTTTCAGACAACTGAATCCCCATGTAACAGCAAAACTCAGAAGAGCCCACACACTCAGATCTTAACCCAAGTGTGCAGAAAGGGTCAAAACGTGTTTTTCAGCAGAAATAAACATGTTTCTGCACGTTTGGTCAACCCCATGTAAGTTATGGGGCAGTAACAGCACCCTTTTCAAAACGTGTTTTTCAGCCCGAAATAAACGCGTTTTTTCAGACAACTGAATCCCCAGGTAACAGCAAGGCTCAGAAGAGCCCACACACACAGCTCTTAACCCCAGTGTGCAGAAAGGGTCAAAACGTGTTTTTCAGCAGAAATAAACATGTTTCTGCAAGTTTGGTCAACCCCATGTAAGTTATGGGGCAGTAACAGCACCCTTTTCAAAACGTGTTTTTCAGCCCGAAATAAACGCGTTTTTTCAGACAACTGAATCCCCATGTAACAGAAAAACTCAGAAGAGCCCACACACTCAGATCTTAACCCCAGTGTGCAGAAAGGGTCAAAACGTGTTTTTCAGCAGAAATAAACATGTTTCTGCAAGTTTGGTCAACCCCATGTAAGTTATGGGGCAGTAACAGCACACTTTACAAAACGTGTTTTCAGCCCGAAATAAACGCTTTTTTTCAGACAACTGAATCCCCAAGTCACAGCAAGTCTCAGAAGAGCCCACACACTCAGCTCTTAACCCCACTGTGCAGAAAGGGTCAAAACGTGTTTTTCAGCAGAAATAAACATGTTTCTGCAAGTTTGGTCAACCCCATGTAAGTTATGGGGCAGTAACAGCACACTTTTCAAAACGTGTTTTTCAGCCCGAAATAAATGCGTTTTTTCAGACAACTGAATCCCCATGTAACAGCAAAACTCAGAAGAGCCCACACACTCAGATCTTAACCCAAGTGTGCAGAAAGGGTCAAAACGTGTTTTTCAGCAGAAATAAACATGTTTCTGCAAGTTTGGTCAACCCAATGTAAGTTATGGGGCAGTAACAGCACCCTTTTCAAAACGTGTTTTTCAGCCCGAAATAAACGCTTTTTTTCAGACAACTGAATCCCCAAGTAACAGCAAGTCTCAGAAGAGCCCACACACTCAGCTCTTAACCCCAGTGTGCAGAAAGGGTCAAAACGTGTTTTTCAGCAGAAATAAACATGTTTCTGCAAGTTTGGTCAACCCCATGTAAGTTATGGGGCAGTAACAGCACCCTTTTCAAAACGTGTTTTTCAGCCCGAAATAAACGCTTTTTTTCAGACAACTGAATCCCCATGTAACAGCAAAACTCAGAAGAGCCCACACACTCAGCTCTTAACCCCACTGTGCAGAAAGGGTCAAAACGTGTTTTTCAGCAGAAATAAACATGTTTCTGCAAGTTTGGTCAACCCCATGTAAGTTATGGGGCAGTAACAGCACACTTTTCAAAACGTGTTTTTCAGCCCGAAATAAACGCTTTTTTTCAGACAACTGAATCCCCAAGTAACAGCAAGTCTCAGAAGAGCCCACACACTCAGCTCTTAACCCCAGTGTGCAGAAAGGGTCAAAACGTGTTTTTCAGCAGAAATAAACATGTTTCTGCAAGTTTGGTCAACCCCATGTAAGTTATGGGGCAGTAACAGCACACTTTTCAAAACGTGTTTTTCAGCCCGAAATAAACGCGTTTTTTCAGACAACTGAATCCCCATGTAACAGCAAGTCTCAGAAGAGCCCACACACTCAGCTCTTAACCCCAGTGTGCAGAAAGGGTCAAAACGTGTTTTTCAGCAGAAATAAACATGTTTCTGCAAGTTTGGTCAACCCCATGTAAGTTATGGGGCAGTAACAGCACACTTTTCAAAACGTGTTTTTCAGCCCGAAATAAACGCGTTTTTTCAGACAACTGAATCCCCATGTAACAGCAAAACTCAGAAGAGCCCACACACTCAGATCTTAACCCCAGTGTGCAGAAAGGGTCAAAACGTGTTTTTCAGCAGAAATAAACATGTTTCGGCAAGTTTGGTCAACCCCATGTAAGTTATGGGGCAGTAACAGCACACTTTTCAAAACGTGTTTTTCAGCCCGAAATAAACGCGTTTTTTCAGACAACTGAATCCCCATGTAACAGCAAAACTCAGAAGAGCCCACACACTCAGATCTTAACCCCAGTGTGCAGAAAGGGTCAAAACGTGTTTTTCAGCAGAAATAGACATGTTTCTGCAAGTTTGGTCAACCCCATGTAAGTTATGGGGCAGTAACAGCACCCTTTTCAAAACGTGTTTTTCAGCCCGAAATAAACGCTTTTTTTCAGACAACTGAATCCCCAAGTCACAGCAAGTCTCAGAAGAGCCCACACACTCAGCTCTTAACCCCACTGTGCAGAAAGGGTCAAAACGTGTTTTTCAGCAGAAATAAACATGTTTCTGCAAGTTTGGTCAACCCCATGTAAGTTATGGGGCAGTAACAGCACACTTTTCAAAACGTGTTTTTCAGCCCGAAAATAAACGCGTTTTTCAGACAACTGAATCCCCATGTAACAGCAAAACTCAGAAGAGCCCACACACTCAGATCTTAACCCAAGTGTGCAGAAAGGGTCAAAACGTGTTTTTCAGCAGAAATAAACATGTTTCTGCAAGTTTGGTCAACCCCATGTAAGTTATGGGGCAGTAACAGCACCCTTTTCAAAACGTGTTTTTCAGCCCGAAATAAACGCTTTTTTTCAGACAACTGAATCCCCAAGTAACAGCAAGTCTCAGAAGAGCCCACACACTCAGCTCTTAACCCCAGTGTGCAGAAAGGGTCAAAACGTGTTTTTCAGCAGAAATAAACATGTTTCTGCAAGTTTGGTCAACCCCATGTAAGTTATGGGGCAGTAACAGCACACTTTTCAAAACGTGTTTTTCAGCCCGAAATAAATGCGTTTTTTCAGACAACTGAATCCCCATGTAACAGCAAAACTCAGAAGAGCCCACACACTCACATCTTAACCCCAGTGTGCAGAAAGGGTCAAAACGTGTTTTTCAGCAGAAATAAACATGTTTCTGCAAGTTTGGTCAACCCCATGTAAGTTATGGGGCAGTAACAGCACACTTTTCAAAACGTGTTTTTCAGCCCGAAATAAACGCGTTTTTTCAGACAACTGAATCCCCATGTAACAGCAAGTCTCAGAAGAGCCCACACACTCAGCTCTTAACCCCAGTGTGCAGAAAGGGTCAAAACGTGTTTTTCAGCAGAAATAAACATGTTTCTGCAAGTTTGGTCAACCCCATGTAAGTTATGGGGCAGTAACAGCACACTTTTCAAAACGTGTTTTTCAGCCCGAAATAAACGCGTTTTTCAGACAACTGAATCCCCATGTAACAGCAAAACTCAGAAGAGCCCACACACTCAGATCTTAACCCCAGTGTGCAGAAAGGGTCAAAACGTGTTTTTCAGCAGAATAAACATGTTTCTGCAAGTTTGGTCAACCCCATGTAAGTTATGGGGCAGTAACAGCACACTTTTCAAAACGTGTTTTTCAGCCCGAAATAAACGCGTTTTTTCAGACAACTGAATCCCCATGTAACAGCAAAACTCAGAAGAGCCCACACACTCAGATCTTAACCCCAGTGTGCAGAAAGGGTCAAAACGTGTTTTTCAGCAGAAATAAACATGTTTCTGCAAGTTTGGTCAACCCCATGTAAGTTATGGGGCAGTAACAGCACACTTTACAAAACGTGTTTTTCAGCCCGAAATAAACGCTTTTTTTCAGACAACTGAATCCCCAAGTCACAGCAAGTCTCAGAAGAGCCCACACACTCAGCTCTTAACCCCACTGTGCAGAAAGGGTCAAAACGTGTTTTTCAGCAGAAATAAACATGTTTCTGCAAGTTTGGTCAACCCCATGTAAGTTATGGGGCAGTAACAGCACACTTTTCAAAACGTGTTTTTCAGCCCGAAATAAACGCGTTTTTTCAGACAACTGAATCCCCATGTAACAGCAAAACTCAGAAGAGCCCACACACTCAGATCTTAACCCAAGTGTGCAGAAAGGGTCAAAACGTGTTTTTCAGCAGAAATAAACATGTTTCTGCAAGTTTGGTCAACCCCATGTAAGTTATGGGGCAGTAACAGCACCCTTTTCAAAACGTGTTTTTCAGCCCGAAATAAATGCGTTTTTTCAGACAACTGAATCCCCAAGTCACAGCAAGTCTCAGAAGAGCCCACACACTCAGCTCTTAACCCCACTGTGCAGAAAGGGTCAAAACGTGTTTTTCAGCAGAAATAAACATGTTTCTGCAAGTTTGGTCAACCCCATGTAAGTTATGGGGCAGTAACAGCACCCTTTTCAAAACGTGTTTTTCAGCCCGAAATAAACGCGTTTTTCAGACAACTGAATCCCCATGTAACAGCAAAACTCAGAAGAGCCCACACACTCAGATTTTAACCCCAGTGTGCAGAAAGGGTCAAAACGTGTTTTTCAGCAGAAAAAAACATGTTTCTGCAAGTTTGGTCAACCCCATGTAAGTTATGGGGCAGTAACAGCACCCTTTTCAAAACGTGTTTTTCAGCCCGAAATAAACGCGTTTTTTCAGACAACTGAATCCCCATGTAACAGCAAAACTCAGAAGAGCCCACACACTCAGATCTTAACCCAAGTGTGCAGAAAGGGTCAAAACGTGTTTTTTAGCAGAAATAAACATGTTTCTGCAAGTTTGGTCAACCCCATGTAAGTTATGGGGCAGTAACAGCACCCTTTTCAAAACGTGTTTTTCAGCCCGAAATAAACGCGTTTTTTCAGACAACTGAATCCCCATGTAACAGCAAAACTCAGAAGAGCCCACACACTCAGCTCTTAACCCCAGTGTGCATAAAGGGTCAAAACGTGTTTTTCAGCAGAAATAAACATGTTTCTGCAAGTTTGGTCAACCCCATGTAAGTTATGGGGCAGTAACAGCACCCTTTTCAAAACGTGTTTTCAGCCCGAAATAAACGCGTTTTTTCAGACAACTGAATCCCCATGTAACAGCAAAACTCAGAAGAGCCCACACACTCAGATTTTAACCCCAGTGTGCAGAAAGGGTCAAAACGTGTTTTTCAGCAGAAATAAACATGTTTCTGCAAGTTTGGTCAACCCCATGTAAGTTATGGGGCAGTAACAGCACCCTTTTCAAAACGTGTTTTTCAGCCCGAAATAAACGCGTTTTTTCAGACAACTGAATCCCCATGTAACAGCAAAACTCAGAAGAGCCCACACACTCAGATCTTAACCCAAGTGTGCAGAAAGGGTCAAAACGTGTTTTTTAGCAGAAATAAACATGTTTCTGCAAGTTTGGTCAACCCCATGTAAGTTATGGGGCAGTAACAGCACCCTTTTCAAAACGTGTTTTTCAGCCCGAAATAAACGCGTTTTTTCAGACAACTGAATCCCCATGTAACAGCAAAACTCAGAAGAGCCCACACACTCAGCTCTTAACCCCAGTGTGCATAAAGGGTCAAAACGTGTTTTTCAGCAGAAATAAACATGTTTCTGCAAGTTTGGTCAACCCCACGTAAGTTACGGGGCAGTAACAGCACACTTTTCAAAACGTGTTTTTCAGCCCGAAATAAACGCGTTTTTTCAGACAACTGAATCCCCAAGTCACAGCAAGTCTCAGAAGAGCCCACACACTCAGCTCTTAACCCCACTGTGCAGAAAGGGTCAAAACGTGTTTTTCAGCAGAAATAAACATGTTTCTGCAAGTTTGGTCAACCCCATGTAAGTTATGGGGCAGTAACAGCACACTTTTCAAAACGTGTTTTTCAGCCCGAAATAAACGCGTTTTTTCAGACAACTGAATCCCCATGTAACAGCAAAACTCAGAAGAGCCCACACACTCAGATCTTAACCCCAGTGTGCAGAGAGGGTCAAAACGTGTTTTTCAGCAGAAATAAACATGTTTCTGCAAGTTTGGTCAACCCCATGTAAGTTATGGGGCAGTAACAGCACACTTTTCAAAACGTGTTTTTCAGCCCGAAATAAACGCGTTTTTTCAGACAACTGAATCCCCATGTAACAGCAAAACTCAGAAGAGCCCACACACTCAGATCTTAACCCCAGTGTGCAGAAAGGGTCAAAACGTGTTTTTCAGCAGAAATAAACATGTTTCTGCAAGTTTGGTCAACCCCATGTAAGTTATGGGGCAGTAACAGCACACTTTTCAAAACGTGTTTTTCAGCCCGAAATAAACGCGTTTTTTCAGACAACTGAATCCCCATGTAACAGCAAAACTCAGAAGAGCCCACACACTCAGATCTTAACCCCAGTGTGCAGAAAGGGTCAAAACGTGTTTTTCAGCAGAAATAAACATGTTTCTGCAAGTTTGGTCAACCCCATGTAAGTTATGGGGCAGTAACAGCACCCTTTTCAAAACGTGTTTTTCAGCCCGAAATAAACGCGTTTTTTCAGACAACTGAATCCCCAAGTCACAGCAAGTCTCAGAAGAGCCCACACACTCAGCTCTTGACCCCACTGTGCAGAAAGGGTCAAAACGTGTTTTTCAGCAGAAATAAACATGTTTCTGCAAGTTTGGTCAACCCCATGTAAGTTATGGGGCAGTAACAGCACCCTTTTCAAAACGTGTTTTTCAGCCCGAAATAAACGCGTTTTTTCAGACAACTGAATCCCCAAGTCACAGCAAGTCTCAGAAGAGCCCACACACTCAGCTCTTAACCCCACTGTGCAGAAAGGGTCAAAACGTGTTTTTCAGCAGAAATAAACATGTTTCTGCAAGTTTGGTCAACCCCATGTAAGTTATGGGGCAGTAACAGCACCCTTTTCAAAACGTGTTTTTCAGCCCGAAATAAACGCGTTTTTTCAGACAACTGAATCCCCATGTAACAGCAAAACTCAGAAGAGCCCACACACTCAGATTTTAACCCCAGTGTGCAGAAAGGGTCAAAACGTGTTTTTCAGCAGAAATAAACATGTTTCTGCAAGTTTGGTCAACCCCATGTAAGTTATGGGGCAGTAACAGCACCCTTTTCAAAACGTGTTTTTCAGCCCGAAATAAACGCGTTTTTCAGACAACTGAATCCCCAAGTCACAGCAAGTCTCAGAAGAGCCCACACACTCAGCTCTTAACCCCACTGTGCAGAAAGGGTCAAAACGTGTTTTTCAGCAGAAATAAACATGTTTCTGCAAGTTTGGTCAACCCCATGTAAGTTATGGGGCAGTAACAGCACACTTTTCAAACGTGTTTTTCAGCCCGAAATAAACGCGTTTTTTCAGACAACTGAATCCCCATGTAACAGCAAAACTCAGAAGAGCCCACACACTCAGATCTTAACCCCAGTGTGCAGAAAGGGTCAAAACGTGTTTTTCAGCAGAAATAAACATGTTTCTGCAAGTTTGGTCAACCCCATGTAAGTTATGGGGCAGTAACAGCACACTTTTCAAAACGTGTTTTTCAGCCCGAAATAAACGCGTTTTTTCAGACAACTGAATCCCCATGTAACAGCAAAACTCAGAAGAGCCCACACACTCAGATCTTAACCCCAGTGTGCAGAAAGGGTC
>NW_027168109.1:0-65610 GCF_040954835.1 Lepisosteus oculatus
GAGGGATGAGGTGAGTGTAGAGGAGAGAGGAGAGAGGGATGAGGTGACTGTAGAGGAGAGAGGAGAGAGGGATGAGGTACCTGTAGAGGAGAGAGGAGAGAGGGATGGGTGACTGTAGAGGAGAGAGGAGAGAGGGATGAGGTACCTGTAGAGGAGAGAGGAGAGAGGGATGAGGTACCTGTAGAGGAGAGAGGAGAGAGGGATGAGGTACCTGTAGAGGAGAGAGGAGAGAGGGATGAGGTGACTGTAGAGGAGAGAGGAGAGAGGGATGAGGTGGCTGTAGAGGAGAGAGGAGAGAGGGATGGGGTGACTGTAGAGGAGAGGAGAGAGGGATGAGGTACCTGTAGAGGAGAGAGGAGAGAGGGATGAGGTACCTGTAGAGAAGAGAGGAGAGAGGGATGAGGTGACTGTAGAGGAGAGGAGAGAGGGATGAGGTGAGTGTAGAGGAGAGAGGAGAGAGGGATGGGGTGACTGTAGAGGGAGAGGAGAGAGGGATGAGGTACCTGTAGAGGAGAGAGGAGAGAGGGATGAGGTACCTGTAGAGGAGAGAGGAGAGAGGGATGAGGTGACTGTAGAGGGGAGAGGAGAGAGGGATGAGGTGACTGGAGAGGGGAGAGGAGAGAGGGATGAGGTACCTGTAGAGGAGAGAGGAGAGAGGGATGAGGTGACTGGAGAGGGGAGAGGAGAGAGGGATGAGGTGACTGTAGAGGAGAGAGAGAGAGGATGGGGTGACTGTAGAGGAGAGGAGAGAGGGATGAGGTACCTGTAGAGGAGAGAGGAGAGAGGGAGGAGGTGACTGTAGAGGAGAGAGGAGAGAGGGGATGAGGTGAGTGTAGAGGAGAGAGGAGAGAGGGATGAGGTGACTGTAGAGGAGAGAGGAGAGAGGGATGGGGTGACTGTAGAGGAGAGAGGAGAGAGGGATGAGGTACCTGTAGAGGAGAGAGGAGAGAGGGATGAGGTGACTGTAGAGGAGAGAGGAGAGAGGGATGGGGTGACTGTAGAGGAGAGAGGAGAGAGGGATGAGGTGACTGTAGAGGAGAGTGGAGAGAGGGATGGGGTGACTGTAGAGGAGAGAGGAGAGAGGGATGGGGTGACTGGAGAGGGGAGAGGAGAGAGGGATGAGGTACCTGTAGAGGAGAAGAGAGAGGGATGAGGTACCTGTAGAGGAGAGAGGAGAGAGGGATGAGGTGAGTGTAGAGGAGAGAGGAGAGAGGGATGAGGTGACTGTAGAGGGGAGAGAGAGAGAGGGATGAGGTACCTGTAGAGGAGAGAGGAGAGAGGGATGAGGTACCTGTAGAGGAGAGAGGAGAGAGGGATGAGGTGACTGGAGAGGGAGAGGAGAGAGGGATGGGGTGACTGTAGAGGAGAGGAGAGAGGGATGAGGTACCTGTAGAGGAGAGAGGAGAGAGGGAGGAGGTGACTGTAGAGGAGAGAGGAGAGAGGGATGAGGTACCTGTAGAGGAGAGAGGAGAGAGGGATGAGGTGACTGTAGAGGAGAGGAGAGAGGGATGAGGTGAGTGTAGAGGAGAGAGGAGAGAGGGATGAGGTGACTGTAGAGGAGAGAGGAGAGAGGGATGGGGTGACTGTAGAGGAGAGGAGAGAGGATGAGGTACCTGTAGAGGAGAGAGGAGAGAGGGATGGGGTGACTGTAGAGGAGAGAAGAGAGAGGGATGGGGTGACTGTAGAGGAGAGAGGAGAGAGGGATGAGGTGACTGTAGAGGAGAGTGGAGAGAGGGATGGGGTGACTGTAGAGGGAGAGAGGAGAGGGATGGGGTGACCTGGAGAGGGAGAGGAGAGAGGGATGAGGTACCTGTAGAGGAGAGGAGAGAGGGATGAGGTACCTGTAGAGGAGAGAGGAGAGAGGGATGAGGTGAGTGTAGAGGAGAGAGGAGAGAGGGATGAGGTGACTGTAGAGGAGAGAGGAGAGAGGGATGAGGTACCTGTAGAGGAGAGAGGAGAGAGGGATGAGGTACCTGTAGAGGAGAGAGGAGAGAGGGATGAGGTGACTGGAGAGGGGAGAGGAGAGAGGGATGGGGTGACTGTAGAGGAGAGAGGAGAGAGGGATGAGGTGACTGTAGAGGAGAGTGGAGAGAGGGATGGGTGACTGTAGAGGAGAGAGGAGAGAGGGATGGGGTGACTGTAGAGGAGAGAGGAGAGAGGGATGGGGTGACTGTAGAGGAGAGGAGAGAGGGATGAGGTACCTGTAGAAGAGAGAGGAGAGAGGGATGAGGTACCTGTAGAGGAGAGAGGAGAGAGGGATGAGGTACCTGTAGAGGAGAGAGGGATGAGGTACCTGTAGAGGAGAGAGGGAGAGAGGGATGGGGTGACTGTAGAGGAGAGAGGAGAGAGGGATGGGGTGACTGTAGAGGGGAGAGGAGAGAGGGATGAGGTGACTGTAGAGGGGAGAGGAGAGAGGGATGGGGTGACTGTAGAGGAGAGGAGAGAGGGATGAGGTACCTGTAGAGGAGAGAGGAGAGAGGGAGGGAGGTGACTGTAGAGGAGAGGAGAGAGGGATGAGGTGACTGGAGGAGAGGAGAGAGGGATGATGTGACTGTAGAGGAGAGAGGAGAGAGGAGAGAGGGATGGGGTGACCGTAGAGGAGAGAGGGATGAGGTGACTGTAGAGGAGAGAGGAGAGAGGGATGAGGTGACTGTAGAGGAGAGAGGAGAGAGGGATGAGGTGACTGTAGAGGAGAGAGGAGAGAGGGATGAGGTGACTGTAGAGGGGAGAGGAGAGAGGGATGGGGTGACCGTAGAGGAGAGGGGGATGAGGTGACTGTAGAGGAGAGAGGAGAGAGGGATGGGGTGACTGTAGAGGAGAGAGGAGAGAGGGATGGGGGTGACTGTAGAGGAGAGTGGAGAGAGGATGAGGTGACCGTAGAGGAGAGAGGAGAGAGGGATGAGGTGACTGTAGAGGGGAGAGGAGAGAGGGATGGGGTGACTGTAGAGGAGAGAGGAGAGAGGGATGGGGTGACTGTAGAGGAGAGAGGAGAGAGGGATGAGGTGACTGTAGAGGAGAGAGGAGAGAGGGATGAGGTGACTGTAGAGGGGAGAGGAGAGAGGGATGGGGTGACCGTAGAGGAGAGGGGGATGAGGTGACTGTAGAGGAGAGAGGAGAGAGGGATGGGGTGACTGTAGAGGAGAGAGGAGAGAGGGATGGGGTGACTGTAGAGGAGAGTGGAGAGAGGGAAGGGGTGACTGTAGAGGAGAGGAGAGAGGGATGAGGTGACTGTAGAGGAGAGGAGAGAGGGATGGGGTGACTGTAGAGGAGAGAGGAGAGAGGGATGGGGTGACTGGAGAGGGGAGAGGAGAGAGGGATGAGGTACCTGTAGAGGAGAGAGAGAGAGGGATGAGGTGACTGTAGAGGAGAGAGGAGAGAGGGAAGGGGTGACTGTAGAGGAGAGGAGAGAGGGATGAGGTGACTGTAGAGGAGAGGAGAGAGGGATGGGGTGACTGTAGAGGAGAGAGGAGAGAGGGGATGGGGTGACTGGAGAGGGGAGAGGAGAGAGGGATGAGGTACCTGTAGAGGAGAGAGGAGAGAGGGATGAGGTGACTGTAGAGGAGAGAGGAGAGAGGGATGGGTGACTGTAGAGGAGAGTGGAGAGAGGGATATGGTGACTGTAGAGGAGAGAAGAGAGAGGGATGGGGTGACTGTAGAGGAGAGAAGAGAGAGGGATGGGGTGACTGTAGAGGAGAGAGGAGAGAGGGATGGGGTGACTGTAGAGGAGAGAGGAGAGAGGGATGAGGTGACTGTAGAGGAGAGAGGAGAGAGGGATGGGGTGACTGTAGAGGAGAGGAGAGAGGGATGAGGTACCTGTAGAGGAGAGAGGAGAGAGGGAGGAGGTGACTGTAGAGGAGAGAGGAGAGAGGGATGAGGTGAGTGTAGAGGAGAGAGGAGAGAGGGATGAGGTGACTGTAGAGGAGAGAGGAGAGAGGGATGGGGTGACTGTAGAGGAGAGAGGAGAGAGGGATGAGGTACCTGTAGAGGAGAGAGGAGAGAGGGATGAGGTGACTGTAGAGGAGAGAGGAGAGAGGGATGGGGTGACTGTAGAGGAGAGAGGAGAGAGGGATGAGGTGACTGTAGAGGAGAGTGGAGAGAGGGATGGGGTGACTGTAGAGGAGAGAGGAGAGAGGGATGGGGTGACTGGAGAGGGGAGAGGAGAGAGGGATGAGGTACCTGTAGAGGAGAGGAGAGAGGGATGAGGTACCTGTAGAGGAGAGGAGGAGAGAGGGATGAGGTGAGTGTAGAGGAGAGAGGAGAGAGGGATGAGGTGACTGTAGAGGGGAGAGGAGAGAGGGATGAGGGTACCTGTAGAGGAGAAGGAGGGAGAGGGATGAGGTGACTGGAGAGGGGAGAGGAGAGAGGGATGAGGTACCTGTAGAAGAGAGAGGAGAGAGGGATGAGGTACCTGTAGAGGAGAGAGGAGAGAGGGATGAGGTACCTGTAGAGGAGAGAGGAGAGAGAGGGATGAGGTGACTGGAGAGGGGAGAGGAGAGAGGGATGGGGTGACTGTAGAGGAGAGGAGAGAGGGATGAGGTACCTGTAGAGGAGAGAGGAGAGAGGGAGGAGGTGACTGTAGAGGAGAGAGGAGAGAGGGATGAGGTACCTGTAGAGGAGAGAGGAGAGAGGGATGAGGTGACTGTAGAGGAGAGGAGAGAGGGATGAGGTGAGTGTAGAGGAGAGAGGAGAGAGGGATGAGGTGACTGTAGAGGAGAGAGGAGAGAGGGATGGGGTGACTGTAGAGGAGAGGAGAGAGGGATGAGGTACCTGTAGAGGAGAAGGGAGAGAGGGATGGGGTGACTGTAGAGGAGAGAAGAGAGAGGGATGGGGTGACTGTAGAGGAGAGAGGAGAGAGGGATGAGGTGACTGTAGAGGAGAGTGGAGAGAGGGATGGGGTGACTGTAGAGGAGACAGGAGAGAGGGATGAGGTACCTGTAGAGGAGAGGAGAGAGGGATGAGGTACCTGTAGAGGAGAGAGGAGAGAGGGATGAGGTGAGTGTAGAGGAGAGAGGAGAGAGGGATGAGGTGACTGTAGAGGAGAGAGGAGAGAGGGATGAGGTACCTGTAGAGGAGAGAGGAGAGAGGGATGAGGTGACTGGAGAGGGGAGAGGAGAGAGGGATGGGGTGACTGTAGAGGAGAGAGGAGAGAGGGATGAGGTGACTGTAGAGGGAGAGTGGAGAGAGGGATGGGGTGACTGTAGAGGAGAGAGAGAGAGATGGGGTGACTGTAGAGGAGAGAGGAGAGAGGGATGGGGTGACTGTAGAGGAGAGGAGAGAGGGATGAGGTACCTGTAGAAGAGAGAGGAGAGAGGGATGAGGTACCTGTAGAGGAGAGAGGAGAGAGGGATGAGGTACCTGTAGAGGAGAGAGGGATGAGGTACCTGTAGAGGAGAGGGAGAGAGGGATGGGGTGACTGTAGAGGAGAGAGGAGAGAGGGATGGGGTGACTGTAGAGGGGAGAGGAGAGAGGGATGAGGTGACCTGTAGAGGGGAGAGGAGAGAGGGATGGGGTGACTGTAGAGGAGAGGAGAGGGGATGAGGTACCTGTAGAGGAGAGAGGAGAGAGGGAGGAGGTGACTGTAGAGGAGAGGAGAGAGGGATGAGGTGACTGGAGGAGAGGAGAGAGGGATGATGTGACTGTAGAGGAGAGAGGAGAGAGGAGAGAGGGATGGGGTGACGTAGAGGGAGAGGGATGAGGTGACTGTAGAGAGAGAGGAGAGAGGGATGAGGTGACTGTAGAGGAGAGAGGAGAGAGGGATGAGGTGACTGTAGAGGAAGAGAGGAGAGAGGGATGGGGTGACTGTAGAGGGAGAGGAGAGAGGGAGAGGTGACTGTAGAGGGGAGAGGAGAGAGGGATGGGGTGACCGTAGAGGAGAGGGGGATGAGGTGACTGTAGAGGAGAGAGGAGAGAGGGATGGGGTGACTGTAGAGGAGAGAGGAGGAGAGGGATGGGGTGACTGTAGAGGAGAGTGGAGAGAGGGATGAGGTGACTGTAGAGGAGAGGAGAGAGGGATGAGGTGACTGTAGAGGAGAGAGGAGAGAGGGATGGGGTGACTGTAGAGGAGAGAGGAGAGAGGGAAGGGGTGACTGTAGAGGAGAGGAGAGAGGGATGAGGTGACTGTAGAGGAGAGGAGAGAGGGATGGGGTGACTGTAGAGGAGAGAGGAGAGAGGGATGGGGTGACTGGAGAGGGAGAGGAGAGAGGGATGAGGTACCTGTAGAGGAGAGAGGAGAGAGGGATGAGGTGACTGTAGAGGAGAGAGGAGAGAGGGAAGGGGTGACTGTAGAGGAGAGGAGAGAGGGATGAGGTGACTGTAGAGGGAGAGGAGAGAGGGATGGGGTGACTGTAGAGGAGAGAGGAGAGAGGGATGGGGTGACTGGAGAGGGAGAGGAGAGAGGGATGAGGTACCTGTAGAGGAGAGAGGAGAGAGGGATGAGGTGACTGTAGAGGAGAGAGGAGAGAGGGATGGGGTGACTGTAGAGGAGAGTGGGAGAGAGGGATATGTGACTGTAGAGGAGAGGAGAGAGGGATGAGGTGACTGTAGAGGAGAGAAGAGAGAGGGATGGGGTGACTGTAGAGGAGAGAGGAGAGAGGATGGGGTGACTGTAGAGGAGAGAGGAGAGAGGGAAGGGGTGACTGTAGAGGAGAGGAGAGAGGGATGGGGTGACTGTAGAGGAGAGAGGAGAGGAGGGATGGGTGACTGGAGAGGGGAGAGGAGAGAAGGGATGAGGTACCTGTAGAGGAGAGAGGAGAGAGGGATGAGGTGACTGTAGAGGAGAGAGGAGAGAGGGATGAGGTGACTGGAGAGGAGAGAGGAGAGAGGGATGGGGTGACTGTAGAGGAGAGAGGAGAGAGGGATGGGGTGACTGTAGAGGAGAGAGGAGAGAGGGATGGGGTGACTGTAGAGGAGAGAGGAGAGAGGGATGGGGTGACTGGAGGAGGAGAGGAGAGAGGGATGAGGTGACTGTAGAGGAGAGAGGAGAGAGGGATGGTGTGACTGTAGAGGAGAGAGGAGAGAGGGATGAGGAGTGACTGTAGAGGAGAGAGGAGAGAGGGATGAGGTGACTGTAGAGGAGAGAGGAGAGGGGATGAGGTGACTGTAGAGGAGAGGAGAGAGGGATGAGGTGACTGTAGAGGAGAGAGAGAGAGGGAAGGGGTGACTGGAGAGGGGAAAGGAGAGAGGGATGAGGTGACTGTAGAGGAGAGAGGAGAGAGGGATGGTGTGACTGTAGAGGAGAGAGGAGAGAGGGATGAGGTGACTGTAGAGGAGAGAGGAGAGAGGGATGAGGTGACTGTAGAGGAGAGAGGAGAGAGGGATGAGGTGACTGTAGAGGAGAGGAGAGAGGGATGAGGTGACTGTAGAGGAGAGAGGAGAGAGGGATGAGGTGACTGTAGAGGAGAGGAGAGAGGGATGAGGTGACTGTAGAGGGGAGAGGAGAGAGGGATGGGGTGACTGTAGAGGGAGGAGAGAGGGATGAGGTGACCGTAGAGGGGAGAGGAGAGAGGGAAGGGTTGACCGTAGAGGAGAGGGGGATGAGGTGACTGTAGAGGAGAGAGGAGAGAGGGATGGGGTGACGTAGAGGAGAGAGGAGAGAGGGATGGGGTGACTGTAGAGGAGAGAGGAGAGAGGGATGGGGTGACTGGAGAGGGGAGAGAGAGAGAGGATGAGGTACCTGTAGAGGAGAGAGGAGAGAGGGATGAGGTGACTGTAGAGGAGAGAGGAGAGAGGGATGGGGTGACTGTAGAGGAGAGAGGAGAGAGGGATGGGGTGACTGTAGAGGAGAGAGAGAGAGGGATGGGGTGACTGGAGAGGGGAGAGGAGAGAGGGATGAGGTGACTGTAGAGGAGAGAGGAGAGAGGGATGAGGTGACTGTAGAGGAGAGAGGGAGAGGGATGAGGTGACTGTAGAGAGAGAGAGGGAGAGAGGGATGAGGTGACTGTAGAGGAGAGGAGAGAGGGATGAGGTGACTGTAGAGGAGAGAGGAGAGAGGGAAGGGTGACTGGAGAGGGGAAAGGGAGAGAGGGATGAGGTGACTGTAGAGGAGAGAGGAGAGAAGGGATGGTGTGACTGTAGAGGAGAGAGGAGAGAGGGATGAGGTGACTGTAGAGGAGAGAGGAGAGAGGGATGAGGTGACTGTAGAGGAGAGGAGAGAGGGATGAGGTGACTGTAGAGGAGAGAGGAGAGAGGGATGAGGTGACTGTAGAGGAGAGGAGAGAGGGATGAGGTGACTGTAGAGGGGAGAGGAGAGAGGGATGGGGTGACTGTAGAGGAGAGGAGAGAGGGATGAGGTGACCGTAGAGGGAGAGGAAGAGAGGGAAGGGTTGACCGTAGAGGAGAGGGGGATGAGGTGACTGTAGAGGAGAGAGGAGAGAGGGATGGGGTGACTGTAGAGGAGAGAGGAGAGAGGGATGAGGTGACTGTAGAGGAGAGAGGAGAGAGGGATGAGGTACCTGTAGAGGAGAGAGGAGAGAGGGATGAGGTGACTGTAGAGGGAGAGAGGAGAGAGTAGAGAGGGATGGGGTGACTGTAGAGGAGAGAGGAGAGAGGGATGGGGTGACTGTAGAGGAGAGGAGAGAGGGATGAGGTACCTGTAGAGGAGAGAGGAGAGAGGGAGGAGGTGACTGTAGAGGAGAGGAGAGAGGGATGGGGTACCTGTAGAGGAGAGAGGAGAGAGGGATGAGGTGACTGTAGAGGAGAGAGGAGAGAGGGATGGGGTGACTGTAGAGGAGAGAGGAGAGAGGGATGAGGTGACTGTAGAGGAGAGAGGAGAGAGGGATGAGGTGACTGTAGAGGAGAGAGGAGAGAGGGATGAGGTACCTGTAGAGGAGAGAGGAGAGAGGGATGAGGTGACTGTAGAGGAGAGAGGAGAGAGGAGAGAGGGATGGGGTGACTGTAGAGGAGAGAGGAGAGAGGGATGGGGTGACTGTAGAGGAGAGGAGAGAGGGATGAGGTACCTGTAGAGGAGAGAGGAGAGAGGGAGGAGGTGACTGTAGAGGAGAGGAGAGAGGGATGGGGTACCTGTAGAGGAGAGAGGAGAGAGGGATGAGGTGACTGTAGAGGAGAGGAGAGAGGGATGAGGAACCTGTAGAGGAGAGAGGAGAGAGGGATGGGGTGACTGTAGAGGAGAGAGGAGAGAGGGATGAGGTGACTGTAGAGGAGAGAGGAGAGAGGGATGGGGTGACTGTAGAGGAGAGGAGAGAGGGAGGAGGTGACTTTAGAGGAGAGAGGAGAGAGGGATGAGGTGACTGGAGAGGAGAGAGGAGAGAGGGATGAGGTGACTGGAGAGGAGAGAGGGATGGGGTGACTGTAGAGGAGAGGAGAGAGGGATGAGGTACCTGTAGAGGAGAGAGGAGAGAGGGATGAGGTGACTGTAGAGGAGAGGAGAGAGGGATGAGGTGACTGTAGAGGAGACAGGAGAGAGGGAGGAGGTGACTGTAGAGGAGAGAGGAGAGAGGGATGAGGTACCTGTAGAGGAGAGAGGAGAGAGGGATGGGGTGACTGTAGAGGAGAGAGGAGAGAGGGATGAGGTACCTGTAGAGGAGAGAGGAGAGAGGGATGAGGTGACTGTAGAGGAGAGAGGAGAGAGGGATGAGGTGACTGTAGAGGGGAGAGGAGAGAGGGATGGGGTGACTGTAGAGGGGAGAGGAGAGAGGGATGAGGTACCTGTAGAGGAGAGAGGAGAGAGGGATGAGGTACCTGTAGAGGAGAGGAGAGAGGGATGAGGTGACTGTAGAGGAGACAGGAGAGAGGGAGGAGGTGACTGTAGAGGAGAGAGGAGAGAGGGATGAGGTACCTGTAGAGGAGAGAGGAGAGAGGGATGAGGTGACTGTAGAGGAGAGAGGAGAGAGGGATGAGGTACCTGTAGAGGAGAGAGGAGAGAGGGATGAGGTGACTGTAGAGGAGACAGGAGAGAGGGAGGAGGTGACTGTAGAGGAGAGAGGAGAGAGGGATGAGGTACCTGTAGAGGAGAGAGGAGAGAGGGATGAGGTGACTGTAGAGGAGAGAGGAGAGAGGGATGAGGTACCTGTAGAGGAGAGAGGAGAGAGGGATGAGGTGACTGTAGAGGAGAGAGGAGAGAGGGATGAGGTGACTGTAGAGGAGAGAGGAGAGAGGGATGAGGTGAGTGTAGAGGAGAGAGGAGAGAGGGATGAGGTGACTGTAGAGGAGAGAGGAGAGAGGGATGGGGTGACTGTAGAGGAGAGGAGAGAGGGATGAGGTACCTGTAGTACTGAGAGAGGGAGGAGGGAGCCCAGTATGTGATCTCCTGTCACAGATGGGGTGACTGGAGAGGAGACAGGAGTCTCACCTGATCACCTGACAGGGCAGTTTCTGGATGGTGCTCAGGACACTGTCCGCTGCTCCTCTGTGTCTGGGCTCTGTCTTCAGCAGAGGCACCCCGCCTCTGGACAGGTCCTTCCTGAGGACAACACACACCCACTCAGGACACATATCCACTCAGGACAGGCCCTTCCTGAGGACAACACACACCCACTCAGGACACATATCCACTCAGGACACACCCCCCCTCTGGACAGGTCCTTCCTGAGGACAACACACACCCACTCAGGACACATATCCACTCAGGACAGGCCCTTCCTAAGGACAACACACACCCACTCAGGACAGGTCCTTCCTAAGGACAACACACACCCACTCAGGACAGGTCCTTCCTGAGGACAACACACCCACTCAAGACACACACCCACTCAAGACACATATCCACTCAGGACAGGTCTTTCCTGAGGACAACACACACCCACTCAGGACACATATCCACTCAGGACACACCCCCCCTCTGGACAGGTCCTTCCTGAGGACAACACACACCCACTCAGGACACATATCCACTCTGGACAGGTCCTTCCTGAGGACAACACACACCCACTCAGGACACATATCCACTCAGGACACACCCCCCCTCTGGACAGGTCCTTCCTGAGGACAACACACACCCACTCAGGACACATATCCACTCAGGACAGGCCCTTCCTAAGGACAACACACACCCACTCAGGACAGGTCCTTCCTAAGGACAACACACACCCACTCAGGACAGGTCCTTCCTGAGGACAACACACCCACTCAAGACACACACCCACTCAAGACACATATCCACTCAGGACAGGTCTTTCCTGAGGACAACACACACCCACTCAGGACACATATCCACTCAGGACACACCCCCCCTCTGGACAGGTCCTTCCTGAGGACAACACACACCCACTCAGGACACATATCCACTCTGGACAGGTCCTTCCTGAGGACAACACACACCCACTCAGGACACATATCCACTCAGGACAGGTCCTTCCTGAGGACAGCACACACCCACTCAGGACACATATCCACTCTGGACAGGTCCTTCCTGAGGACAACACACCCCCACTCTGCCCCACTCACCGGCTGCCTGCCTCGCTCCAGCTGAAGTCCACCGGCCAGGCGCAGAACTCGAAGTCGAAGCAGGCCAGCCTCCTCTGGGGACAGGGAGAGAGCCTGTGAGCCCGCGACCCCTCACCCCCCCGCGACCCCTCACCCCCGACCGACCCCTCACCCCGACCGACCCCTCACCCCCCCGCGACCCCTCACCCCGACCGACCTTGCTCTCCGGACTCCTGCTCCTCCGATTCTCCTCCAGGATGGAGATGAACTGGACATACTCAGGGTTGGTCCAGCGCCCGATCCCTGAGGACACCAGACCCTCGTTAGAGACGCCGTCCAGTTACTGACACTGTCCACCTCGTTAGAGACGCCCTCCAGTTACTGACACTGTCCCCTCGTTAGAGACGCCCTCCAGTTACTGACACTGTCCACCTCGTTAGAGACGCCCTCCAGTTACTGACACTGTCCCCTCGTTAGAGACGCCCTCCAGTTACTGACACTGTCCACCTCATTAGGGACACCGTCCAGTTACTGACACTGTCCCCTCGTTAGAGACGCCGTCCAGTTACTGACACTGTCCACCTCGTTAGAGACGCCCTCCAGTTACTGACACTGTCCCCTCGTTAGAGACGCCCTCCAGTTACTGACACTGTCCCCCTCGTTAGAGACGCCGTCCAGTTACTGACACTGTCCACCTCATTAGGGACACCGTCCAGTTACTGACACTGTCCCCTCGTTAGAGACGCCATCCAGTTACTGACACTGTCCACCTCATTAGGGACACCGTCCAGTTACTGACACTGTCCACCTCGTTAGAGACGCCGTCCAGTTACTGACACTGTCCACCTCGTTAGAGACGCCGTCCAGTGACTGACACTGTCCCCTCGTTAGAGACGCCGTCCAGTTACTGACACTGTCCCCTCGTTAGAGACGCCGTCCAGTTACTGACACTGTCCACCTCGTTAGAGACGCCGTCCAGTTACTGACACTGTCCCCTCGTTAGAGACGCTGTCCAGTCAGAGACCCTGTCCACTTAGACTCACTGTCCAGTCAGAGACCCTGTCCAGTTAGACTCACTGTCCAGTTAGAGACCCTGTCCAGTCACAGACCCTGACCAGTCAGAGACCCTGTCCAGTAGGACTCACTGTCCAGTCACAGACCCTGACCAGTCAGAGACCCTGTCCAGTTAGAGACCCTGTCCAGTCAGACTCACTGTCCAGTCACAGACCCTGACCAGTCAGAGACCCTGTCCACTTAGAGACCTTGTCCAATCAGAGACCCTGTCCAGTTAGACTCACTGTCCAGTCAGAGACCCTGTCCAGTCACAGACCCTGACCAGTCAGAAACCCTGTCCAGTTAGACTCACTGTCCAGTTAGAGACCCTGTCCAGTCACAGACCCTGACCAGTCAGAGACCCTGTCCAGTTAGACTCACTGTCCAGTTAGAGACCCTGTCCGGTCACAGACCCTGACCAGTCAGAGACCCTGTCCAGTCAGACTCACTGTCCAGTTAGAGACCCTGTCCAGTCAGACTCACTGTCCAGTCAGAGACCCTGTCCAGTCACAGACCCTGACCAGTCAGAGACCCTGTCCAGTTAGACTCACTGTCCAGTTAGAGACCCTGTCCAGTCAGACTCACTGTCCAGTCACAGACCCTGTCCAGTCAGACTCACTGTCCAGTTAGAGACCCTGTCCAGTTAGACTCACTGTCTAGTCAGAGACCCTGTCCAGTCACAGACCCTGTCCAGTCAGACTCACTGTCCAGTCAGAGACCCTGTCCAGTCAGACTCACTGTCCAGTTAGAGACCCAGTCCAGTTAGACTCACTGTCCAGTTAGAGTCCCTGTCCAGTCAGACTCACTGTCCAGTCAGGAGCCTCACCTCTCAGACAGGCCACCCCCAGCAGCAGGACAAGCAGGGTGCCCAGATACTGGCTGACTGGGACCAGTCTGGAGCTGCAGACGTACCCTGGAAAGATGGACAAGCAGTCAGGCAGAGCAGAGGACACAGGGGGCTGTGGATCAGATACCAGACCACAGGGGGCGCTGTGGATCAGACACCAGACCACAGGGGGCGCTGTGGAGCAGACACCAGACCACAGGGGGCTGTGGATCAGATACCAGACCACAGGGGGCGCTGTGGATCAGACACCAGACCACAGGGGGCGCTGTGGAGCAGACACCAGACCACAGGGGGCTGTGGAGCAGACACCAGACAACAGGGGGCGCTGTGGATCTGACACCAGACCACAGGGGGGTGCTGTGGATCAGACACCAGACCACAGGGGGCGCTGTGGATCTGACACCAGACCACAGGGGGGTGCTGTGGATCAGATACCAGACCACAGGGGGCGCTGTGGAGCAGACACCAGACCACAGGGGGCGATGTGGATCTGACACCAGACCACAGGGGGCGCTGTGGATCAGACACCAGACCACAGGGGGCTGTGGATCAGACACCAGACCACAGGGGGCTGTGGAGCAGACACCAGACCACAGGGGGGCGCTGTGGATCAGACACCAGACAACAGGGGGCGATGTGGATCAGACACCAGACCACAGGGGGCGCTGTGGATCTGACACCAGACCACAGGGGGGTGCTGTGGAGCAGACACCAGACCACAGGGGGCGCTGTGGAGCAGACACCAGACCACAGGGGGGCGCTGTGGATCAGACACCAGACCACAGGGGGCGCTGTGGATCAGACACCAGACCACAGGGGGCTGTGGATCAGACACCAGACCACAGGGGGCTGTGGAGCAGACACCAGACCACAGGGGGGCGCTGTGGATCAGACAGCAGACCACAGGGGGGCGCTGTGGAGCAGACACCAGACCACAGGGGGCGCTGTGGAGCAGACACCAGACCACAGGGGGCGCTGTGGATCAGACATCAGACCACAGGGGGCTGTGGAGCAGACACCAGACCACAGGGGGCGCTGTGGATCAGACACCAGACCACAGGGGGCTGTGGATCTGACACCAGACCACAAGGGGCGCTGTGGAGCAGACACCAGACCACAGGGGGCGCTGTGGAGCAGACACCAGACCACAGGGGGCGATGTGGATCTGACAACAGACCACAGGGGGCGCTGTGGATCAGACACCAGACCACAGGGGGCGCTGTGGAGCAGACACCAGACCACAGGGGGCTGTGGAGCAGACAGCAGACCACAGGGGGCTGTGGAGCAGACAACAGACCACAGGGGGCGCTGTGGATCAGACACCAGACCACAGGGGGGCGCTGTGGAGCAGACACCAGACCACAGGGGGCTGTGGATCAGACACCAGACCACAGGGGGCTGTGGAGCAGACACCAGACCACAGGGGGCGCTGTGGATCAGACACCAGACCACAGGGGGCTGTGGATCTGACACCAGACCACAGGGGGCGCTGTGGAGCAGACACCAGACCACAGGGGGCGCTGTGGATCAGACACCAGACCACAGGGGGCGCTGTGGAGCAGACACCAGACCACAGGGGGCTGTGGATCAGACACCAGACCACAGGGGGCGCTGTGGATCAGACACCAGACCACAGGGGGCGCTGTGGAGCAGACACCAGACCACAGGGGGGGCTGTGGATCAGACACCAGACCACAGGGGGCGCTGTGGATCAGACAGCAGACCACAGGGGGGCGCTGTGGATCAGACACCAGACCACAGGGGGCGCTGTGGATCAGACAGCAGACCACAGGGGGCTGTGGATCAGACTCCAGACCACAGGGGGCGCTGTGGAGCAGACAGCAGACCACAGGGGGCGCTGTGGATCAGACACCAGACCACAGGGGGCGCTGTGGAGCAGACACCAGACCACAGGGGGCGCTGTGGATCTGACACCAGACCACAGGGGGGTGCTGTGGAGCAGACACCAGACCACAGGGGGCGCTGTGGAGCAGACACCAGACCACAGGGGGCTGTGGATCAGACACCAGACCACAGGGGGCGCTGTGGAGCAGACACCAGACCACAGGGGGCGCTGTGGATCAGACACCAGACCACAGGGGGCGCTGTGGAGCAGACACCAGACCACAGGGGGCGCTGTGGATCAGACACAAGACCACAGGGGGCGCTGTGGATCAGACACCAGACCACAGGGGGCTGTGGATCAGACACCAGACCACAGGGGGCGCTGTGGATCAGACACCAGACCACAGGGGGCTGTGGATCAGACACCAGACCACAGGGGGCGCTGTGGATCAGACACCAGACCACAGGGGGGCGCTGTGGATCAGACACCAGACCACAGGGGGGCGCTGTGGAGCAGACACCAGACCACAGGGGGCGCTGTGGATCAGACACCAGACCACAGGGGGCTGTGGAGCAGACACCAGACCACAGGGGGCTGTGGATCAGACACCAGACCACAGGGAGCTGTGGATCTGACACCAGACCACAGGGGGCGCTGTGGAGCAGACAGCAGACCACAGGGGGCGCTGTGGAGCAGACACCAGACCACAGGGGGCGCTGTGGAGCAGACACCAGACCACAGGGGGCTGTGGATCAGACACCAGACCACAGGGGGGCGCTGTGGAGCAGACACCAGACCACAGGGGGCTGTGGAGCAGACACCAGACCACAGGGGGCGCTGTGGATCAGACACCAGACCACAGGGGGCTGTGGATCAGACTCCAGACCACAGGGGGCGCTGTGGAGCAGACACCAGACCACAGGGGGCGCTGTGGATCAGACACCAGACCACAGGGGGCGCTGTGGAGCAGACACCAGACCACAGGGGGCTGTGGAGCAGACACCAGACCACAGGGGGCGCTGTGGAGCAGACACCAGACCACAGGGGGGCGCTGTGGAGCAGACACCAGACCACAGGGGGGTGCTGTGGAGCAGACACCAGACCACAGGGGGCGCTGTGGAGCAGACACCAGACCACAGGGGGCTGTGGATCAGACAGCAGACCACAGGGGGGCGCTGTGGATCAGACACCAGACCACAGGGGGCGCTGTGGAGCAGACAGCAGACCACAGGGGGCGCTGTGGATCAGACACCAGACCACAGGGGGCTGTGGATCAGACACCAGACCACAGGGGGCGCTGTGGAGCAGACACCAGACCACAGGGGGCTGTGGAGCAGACACCAGACCACAGGGGGCGCTGTGGATCAGACACCAGACCACAGGGGGCGCCTGGACCCCAGCACAGACCTACCCTTCCTGTAGAGGTACCAGGCCAGCAGGGGGGAGGTGTAGTACGACAGAGACCACAGACCAGAGGCCTGAAAGACACAAGGAACAGAACCAGTTTCTCTGGGGGTCCAGGGGTACAGTCGGGGGTCCCTCCTCTCACACAGTCGGGTCAGAGACTTACCCAGCCGAGGACACTGTCAGTGTGCTTCTCCAGAGTCCTGGGCTGGTAGGGCCACCCCTGAGAGAGAGAGAGGGGTTAATACACCGCACTGAGAGAGAGAGGGGTTCATACACCGCACTGAGAGAGAGAGGGGTTCATACACCGCACTGAGAGAGAGGGGGGTTCATACACCGCACTGAGAGAGAGAGAGGGGTTAATACACCGCACTGAGAGAGAGAGGGGTTCATACACCGCACTGAGAGAGAGAGGGGGGTTCATACACCGCACTGAGAGAGAGAGGGGTTCATACACCGCACTGAGAGAGAGGGGGGTTCATACACCGCACTGAGAGAGAGAGAGGGGTTAATACACCGCACTGAGAGAGAGAGGGGTTCATACACCGCACTGAGAGAGAGGGGGGTTCATACACCGCACTGAGAGAGAGAGGGGGGTTCATACACCGCACTGAGAGAGAGAGGGGGGTTCATACACCGCACTGAGAGAGAGAGGGGTTCATACACAGCACTGAGAGAGAGAGAGGGGTTCATACACCGCACTGAGAGAGAGGGGGGTTCATACACCGCACTGAGAGAGAGGGGTTCATACACCACACTGAGAGAGAGAGAGAGAGGGGTTCATACACCGCACTGAGAGAGAGAGAGGGGTTCATACACCGCACTGAGAGAGAGGGGGGTTCATACACCGCACTAAGAGAGAGGGGTTCATACACCGCACTGAGAGAGAGGGGGGTTCATACACAGCACTGAGAGAGAGAGGGGGGTTCATACACCGCACTGAGAGAGAGGGGGGTTCATACACCGCACTGAGAGAGAGAGAGAGAGGGGTTCATACACCGCACTGAGAGAGAGAGAGGGGTTCATACACCGCACTGAGAGAGAGAGAGAGAGGGGTTCATACACCGCACTGAGAGAGAGAGAGGGGTTCATACACCGCACTGAGAGAGAGAGAGGGGTTCATACACCGCACTGAGAGAGAGGGGGGTTCATACACAGCACTGAGAGAGAGGGGGGTTCATACACCGCACTGTTTATCAATACCCACTATTGATAAACATACAGAAAAGAATATTAAAGTATTGGCTACACCTAAAAAACAGCGACCAAAATTCCTACCACCACAAAGCCCTGCTGAGCCAAGAGCTGAGCCCAAAACAGAGCCCCCTGAGCCAGCTGGTCCTGAGGCTCACCGACCTGAGCCACACCGATATTAACCAGCCTCAGGACAGCACTGCTAGAGCACCACAACCCAGACTCAACCACATCACAGCACAGATCAAACAGCAATATCTCACACACTGGGACACACACACACAAACACAACATAAACTGGAATGCTACAGAACCTTAAACAGACAATACACACTAGCTGAATATTTGACCAAAATAAAAAATAACAAACAGAAACAGACCCTGACGAAGTACAGGCTCAGTGACCACAACCTGGCCATAGAAACTGGGCGACACAGGCAGACCTGGCTGCCCAGAGAGGACAGGCTGTGCTCCCACTGCCAGCAGGGAGAAATAGAGACAGAGGTGCACTTCCTACTGCACTGTGACAGATACTCTGGGATTAGAGAAACATTCTTCCCGAAATTCAGAAATCTAATTCCAGAGTTCCCACACCTGCCAAAACCACAACAGGTCCCAATCCTACTGGGAGAGGGAGGAGGGAACTCAGTTGATCTGGCAGCCCAGTATGTGATCTCCTGTCACAGCCTGAGGAACAGTGAGTCCGTCTCCCAATAATTCTCCAGCTGCCTACAGTATGTCAATATTATATAATATGTCTTTGTTGTAAATGTCTGTAACATGTCTGTAGATTTTATTTAACTTCTATTTTTTGTTTTGTTCTATGTTAATTTTATTATTTTTATTTGCTTTGGCAACACTGATTGTACCCATCGGTCATGCTAATAAAGCACCTTGAATTGAATTGAATTGAGAGGGGTTCATACACCGCACTGAGAGAGAGAGAGGGGTTCATACACCGCACTGAGAGAGAGGGGGGTTCATACACCGCACTGAGAGAGAGAGGGGTTCATACACAGCACTGAGAGAGAGAGAGGGGTTCATACACCACACTGAGAGAGAGAGAGAGAGGGGTTCATACACCGCACTGAGAGAGAGAGAGGGGTTCATACACCGCACTGAGAGAGAGGGGGGTTCATACACAGCACTGAGAGAGAGGGGGGTTCATACACAGCACTGAGAGAGAGGGGTTCATACACCGCACTGAGAGAGGGGGGTTCATACACCGCACTAAGAGAGAGGGGTTCATACACCGCACTGAGAGAGAGGGGGGTTCATACACAGCACTGAGAGAGAGAGAGGGGTTCATACACCGCACTGAGAGAGAGGGGTTCATACACCGCACTGAGAGAGAGAGGGGTTCATACACCGCACTAAGAGAGAGAGTGGGGTTCATACACTGCAATGACAGAGAGAGGGGTTCATACACCGCACTGAGAGAGAGGGGGGTTCATACACCGCACTGAGAGAGAGAGGGGTTCATACACCGCACTGAGAGAGAGAGAGGGGTTAATACACCGCACTGAGAGAGAGAGGGGGGTTCATACACCGCACTGAGAGAGAGAGGGGTTCATACACCGCACTGAGAGAGAGAGAGGGGTTCATACACCGCACTAAGAGAGAGAGAGGGGTTCATACACCGCACTGAGAGAGAGGGGGGTTCATACACAGCACTGAGAGAGAGAGGGGGGTTCATACACCGCACTGAGAGAGAGGGGGGTTCATACACCGCACTGAGAGAGAGAGGGGTTCATACACAGCACTGAGAGAGAGAGAGGGGTTCATACACCGCACTGAGAGAGAGAGAGGGGTTCATACACCGCACTGAGAGAGAGAGAGGGGTTCATACACCGCACTGAGAGAGAGGGGGGTTCATACACCGCACTGAGAGAGAGAGGGGTTCATACACAGCACTGAGAGAGAGAGAGGGGTTCATACACCGCACTGAGAGAGAGGGGGGTTCATACACAGCACTAAGAGAGAGAGGGGGGTTCATACACCGCACTGAGAGAGAGGGGTTCATACACTGCACTGAGAGAGAGGGGTTCATACACCGCACTGAGAGAGAGAGAGGGGTTCATACACTGCAATGACAGAGAGAGGGGTTCATACACCGCACTGAGAGAGAGGGGTTAATACACCGCACTGAGAGAGAGAGAGGGGTTCATACACCGCACTAAGAGAGAGAGAGGGGTTCATACACCGCACTAAGAGAGAGAGAGGGGTTCATACACCGCACTAAGAGAGAGAGAGGGGTTCATACACCGCACTGAGAGAGAGAGGGGTTCATACACCGCACTGAGAGAGAGGGGGGTTCATACACCGCACTGAGAGAGAGGGGGGTTCATACACAGCACTGAGAGAGAGAGGGGTTAATACACCGCACTGAGAGAGAGAGAGGGGTTAATACACCGCAATAAGAGAGAGAGGGGGTTAATACACCGCACTGAGAGAGAGGGGGGTTCATACACAGCACTGAGAGAGAGAGGGGTTCATACACAGCACTGAGAGAGAGAGAGGGGTTAATACACCGCACTGAGAGAGAGGGGGGTTCACACACAGCACTGAGAGAGAGAGGGGTTCATACACTGCAATGACAGAGAGAGGGGTTCATACACCGCACTGAGAGAGAGAGAGGGGTTCATACACCGCACTGAGAGAGAGGGGGGTTCATACACCGCACTGAGAGAGAGGGGAGTTCATACACCGCACTTAGAGAGAGAGAGGGGTTCATACACCGCACTGAGAGAGAGAGAGGGGTTCATACACAGCACTGAGAGAGAGAGAGGGGTTAATACACCGCACTGAGAGAGAGAGAGGGGTTCATACACAGCACTAAGAGAGAGAGAGGGGTTAAAACACCGCACTGAGAGAGAGGGGGGTTCATACACAGCACTGAGAGAGAGAGGGGTTAATACACCGCACTGAGAGAGAGGGGGGTTCATACACCGCACTGAGAGAGAGGGGGGTTCATACACCGCACTTAGAGAGGGGGGTTCATACACCGCACTTAGAGAGGGGGGTTCATACACCGCACTGAGAGAGAGAGAGGGGTTCATACACAGCACTGAGAGAGAGAGAGAGAGAGGGGTTCATACACCGCACTAAGAGAGAGAGAGGGGTTAATACACCGCACTAAGAGAGAGAGGGGGGTTCATACAGACACACTGACTGGACACTCCAGTACATGAACACTGCACTGAGAGAGAGAGGGGTTCATACAGACACACTGACTGGACACTCCAGTACATGAACACTGCACTGAGAGAGAGAGGGGTTCATACAGACACACTGACTGGACACTCCAGTACATTAACACTGCACTGAGAGAGAGAGGGGTTCATACAGACACACTGACTGGACACTCCAGTACATGAACACTGCACTGAGAGAGAGAGGGGTTCATACAGACACACTGACTGGACACTCCAGTACATGAACACTGCACTGAGAGAGAGGGGGGTTCATACAGACACACTGACTGGACACTCCAGTACATGAACACTGCACTGAGAGAGAGAGGGGTTCATACAGACACACTGACTGGACACTCCAGTACATGAACACTGCACTGAGAGAGAGAGGGGTTCATACAGACACACTGACTGGACACTCCAGTACATGAACACTGCACTGAGAGAGAGAGGGGTTCATACAGACACACTGACTGGACACTCCAGTACATGAACACTGCACTGAGAGAGAGAGGGGTTCATACAGACACACTGACTGGACACTCCAGTACATGAACACTGCACTGAGAGAGAGAGGGGTTCATACAGACACACTGACTGGACACTCCAGTACATGAACACTGCACTGAGAGAGAGAGGGGTTCATACAGACACACTGACTGGACACTCCAGGACATGAACACTGCACTGAGAGAGAGAGAGGGGTTCATACAGACACACTGACTGGACACTCCAGTACATGAACACTGCACTGAGAGAGAGAGGGGTTCATACAGACACACTGACTGGACACTCCAGTACATGAACACCGCACTGAGAGAGAGAGGGGTTCATACAGACACACTGACTGGACACTCCAGTACATGAACACTGCACTGAGAGAGAGGGGGGTTCATACAGACACACTGACTGGACACTCCAGTACATGAACACTGCACTGAGAGAGAGAGGGGTTCATACAGACACACTAACTGGACACTCCAGGACATGAACACTGCACTGAGAGAGAGAGGGGTTCATACAGACACTGACTGGACACTCCAGTACATGAACAATGCACTGAGAGAGAGAGGTTCATACAGACACACTGACTACATGAACACTGCACTGAGAGAGAGGGGGGTTCATACAGACACACTGACTGGACACTCCAGTACATGAACACTGCACTGAGAGAGAGGGGTTCATACAGACACACTGACTGGACACTCCAGTACATGAACACTGCACTGAGAGAGAGAGGGGTTCATACAGACACACTGACTGGACACTCCAGTACATGAACACTGCACTGAGAGAGAGAGGGGTTCATACAGACACACTAACTGGACACTCCAGGACATGAACACTGCACTGAGAGAGAGAGGGGTTCATACAGACACTGACTGGACACTCCAGTACATGAACAATGCACTGAGAGAGAGAGGTTCATACAGACACACTGACTACATGAACACTGCACTGAGAGAGAGGGGGGTTCATACAGACACACTGACTGGACACTCCAGTACATGAACACTGCACTGAGAGAGAGAGGGGTTCATACACACACACTGACTGGACACTCCAGTACATGAACACTGCACTGAGAGAGAGGGGTTCATACAGACACACTGACTGGACACTCCAGTACATGAACACTGCACTGAGAGAGAGAGGGGTTAATACAGACACACTGACTGGACACTCCAGTACATGAACACTGCACTGAGAGAGAGGGGTTCATACAGACACTGACTGGACACTCCAGTACATGAACACTGCACTGAGAGAGAGGGGTTCATACAGACACACTGACTGGACACTCCAGTACATGAACACTGCACTGAGAGAGAGAGGGGTTCATACACACACACTGACTGGACACTCCAGTACATGAACACTGCACTGAGAGAGAGAGGGGTTCATACAGACACACTGACTGGACACTCCAGTACATGAACACTGCACTGAGAGAGAGAGGGGTTCATACAGACACACTGACTGGACACTCCAGTACATGAACACTGCACTGAGAGAGAGAGGGGTTCATACAGACACACTGACTGGACACTCCAGTACATGAACACTGCACTGAGAGAGAGAGGGGTTCATACGGTATATGTGAAGGTCTTTAGACACAGACAGTCGGGTTACGACCCTGTTCTTGCAGCGGGAGGAGAGACATGCTGTTTGTAGCGCGACTGGTTTTTATTTCCGCAGTGAAGCACAGATCCCCTCCGGGAAGATCAGCCTGAGAAGCAGGAGCCGTCAGACCGGACCGGACCGGACCCGACCCTGGGCCGGTACCGGGGGCCGGACTGCTGCTGCTGCTCCGCGGATCCCGATCGCCCCTCCCGCCCTCACTCACCGAGCTGGGCCCGGACCCAGCCTGCTCGGGGTCCCGGTGGATCCGGGTCAGCTTGGGGCCGAACAGACAGCGGAGCCACAAGCGCAGCGCCGCCATGCTCATCCTCTTCCTCTTCCGGTCTGGGGCGGGACGGCGGCTCGGCGGGGACAAACCGCGCCGCCGCCGGGCTCGGGGGCGCGCACGGCCGGGACGCGCGGCGGCTGAGGACCGAGGGCCAGCAGACACAACAGGGCGAAAACATGCGATGCAAAGAGAAGTACACATGACATCCGCAGGTGTACACGTGGGGAGTCCGAGCTCAAGGAAACACCAGGAGTCGGAGGTTAATGATAGTTAGAGACTCCATGAGCCAATATTATAACACATTCAGACTGAGACTTTTTGCACACCATCTGGATGAAGAAACCATCAGTCCTTACTTTTCCTGAGTACCGCCTATCTTCTGAAACAAGAAAACTGTGGTTAGAACTCTCTGCTGCTGGTCGGAACAGACGTTTTTAAAATCATGCTGGACCGACATCAATTTCCTTTCTCTGGAACGATGAACTCCTCTCGGCACCCTGACCTGACATAAACACTTCTGGTTATAGTACAAAACAGCATAACAGAGTAAGTATACAGGAGGAACTGCTGTACACAGAGGGGAGTGGGAGGGGGGAACAAGCCGATACCCTGGCTTCTCTCCAGACACAGCTGGGTGAGCTCCTCCAGTCAGGACAGGACGCTCTACTGTACACAGAGAGGAGTGGGAGGGGGGATCAAGCCGATACCCTGGCTTCTCTCCAGACACAGCTGGGTGAGCTCCTCCAGTCAGGACAGGAGGCTCTACTGTACACAGAGAGGGGCGGGAGGGGGGAACAAGCCGATACCCTGGCTTCTCTCCAGACACAGCTGGGTGAGCTCCTCCAGTCAGGACAGGAGGCTCTACTGTACACAGAGAGGGGCGGGAGGGGGGAACAAGCTGCCCAGCCCTGTTGTTGAAGCTGGGTGAGCTCCTGGGATCAGTCAGCTACTAAGGGATGTAACTGGAGACACTGACCCGCTCCAGCCTGTGGCCTTTCTCGCCCTCTCTTACAGACTCGGGGTCGCCGGAGCCGCTCAGAGTTTCGTTTTACAGACTCCGACGTTACCGGCCGAGGCGCTTCCACATCCCGCGTTATAATAAGGTCAATTAAAGTTCAGACCCGCTGCCAGATGTAAAAAATATTCTCTGTTTGACGCTTTTGGCTGGTTGAATTCAGTCCGCCATCGACTGTTTTGGACTTTTCTTGATTTTTTTTTATATACAAAACAGACAATACGACCAGCACGGGTATCGCCATGACAGCACAAAGACAACATCACATAAGCAAAACAAGCACAGATCGGAGCCTTATCAACAGTACGAAGGCTGGGTGGTTTTAGGAGTCAGAATGTTATTTATATGCTAAAAGATTTCTGTAAACCATGCATTGGAGTATGACTTAAATGATTTTTTTAAATGCTTTAAAGCACACGGGAGTTTTTTGTTTTGGCTCTATATGGATGAAAAACTTTGCCAACGTGAGAACAACATACGAACTTCTCTGACTGAATTCAGCACACCAAAACAATATCCTGAAAGGTTCAGTATCCATGAAACACGACTGTTAGTGGACCACGGTGCAGGCAGGGTGAACGGGGACTTGAGGAAAACTTCAGTTACGTTATCCACGGAGCCACAAAAAAGTACAGCCGGGTGTGACAGTCGAAATAAAACCCTGGTCTCGGCCATTCCTTAGAGGGAGATGTGTTGTTCAGTATTTGAAAATGAATGTCTTTAGTTGTTGGCGGCGTGGGGAGAGTAATGTATTCAGTTCTCGCAGAAATTAAAGGATCATCGTCCATCACTAAAAATGACTTTCTCCTTGAGGACACGAAAGAAACGCTCGATCATAATTGTTCGGTTGCATTTATTATTGCAACTCTTAAAATATTGTGGTTTCCAAATTGCGTATTGTATAAAGTCAATTAAAGTTTAGGTAAAATATATTCTTTTCCACACATTTTTTTTATTTATGCTTAACAAAAGAACAAAAATGACAATACAAACAAGAGTACATATAACAATTCAAGACAACAATATCGTCAGGGGTACATATTACTACACAAATTCAAGTTATGAAAAAAGGTTAAACAAATTAAATAAAAATAATGTCTGCACTGCTTTCATATTTTTGCACTTCGAAATAGTCTGCAAATACCCCCTTACAACCATTTTAAAATGCTCAAACACAGGGTACTTTCCAGACCACTTCATTTTATGTTTATAATATCGTGTCTTTTCCACGCTTTTGGCTGGTTTGGTTCAGTCCGCCATCGACTGCTTAAGGGTTAAAATGAGGAAGTATAACTAGCCCTCCTATTGGTTGCTAGGGCTGCAGTCTAAAGGCTGATTGGTTCTGCCCTCGCAGGGGCGGTGTTTCTGTAACCTGAGGTCGGAAGCACTGTCTGTTGTCACGGTAACCGAGCGACAGGAAGTGCGCCTGTGCCCCCCGTCTTGTTTACTTGCATTATTATTACATTACATTGTTTACTTACATTATTGGCGATGAATAAAAACTCTCCGGCCGCAGTCACGCTTAGCGACAGCTCCGGGAATCCGTGTAACCGGACCCGGTGAATTCACAGCCGCCCCTTCTGGCCTGCAGTGCACCAGTCACGGACACGGGTGTACAGCCGAGGCGGAGCTGCGCCCCGGGGTTTCACGCGTGTCTCCAGCCACTGTGGGCCTGTGCATGTGTACTAAGGGCCAGGACGAATTGAAGAGCTGCTGATGGCTGGACAGCCCTTACAGTCCAGTACAGACCAGTCCACTATAGTCTTGACCAGTCCAGTCTGGAGCTGTATGGACTGTTCCAGACCAGTCTAGAAGATTCCTCTCAGGACTGTCAGAGATCAGGACAGGGGGACAACAGGACTGTGTGTGAGAGGACAAAAGGACGTCAGTCAGGGCTCTCTGTGTGGAAGGGACGTCAGTCAGGGCTATCTGTGTGAGAGGACAGAGGGACGTCAGTCAGGGCTCTCTGTGTGAGAGGGACATCAGTCAGGGCTCGTGTGAGAGGACAGAGAGACGTCAGTCAGGGCTCTCTGTGTGAGAGGACAGAGGGACGTCAGTCGGGGCTCTCTGTGTGAGAGGACAGAGGGACGTCAGTCGTGGGCTCTCTGTGTGAAAGGGACGTCAGTCAGGGCTATCTGTGTGAGAGGACAGAGGGACGTCATTCAGGGCTCACTGTGTGAGAGGGACGTCAGTCAGGGCTCTGTGTGAGAGGACAGAGGGACGTCAGTCGGGGCTCTTTGTGTGAGAGGCTCAGTTTCGGGCGAGAGCGTCGCTCCGGGCTGTCGGACTGGAATGGCCGGTGATGATGGGCTCTCCAGCCTGGGACAATGGGGCCGGTGATGATGGGCTCTTCAGCCTGGGACAATGGGGCTGGTGATGGGGCTCTTCAGCCTGGGAAGGTGTCGCAGTTCGGCCTTTGTCCCAGGAACGGCCTTCAGGAAAACTGCAGGAGAGCCATTGAGAGGAGAGGGGGGCATTGGGGGTGTGAAACAGCCCCTGAGCACAGAGAGATCAGGGTAAAAGCACAGGACAGCGCAATATAGCCCAGTGAGATCAGGGTAAAAACACAGGACAGTGAAGTACAGCCCAGTGAGATCAGGGTAAAAACACAGTACAGTGAAGTACAGCCCAGTGAGATCAGGGTAAAAACACAGTACAGTGCAGTACAGCCCAGTGAGATCAGGGTAAAAACACAGGACAGTGAAGTACAGCCCAGTGAGATCAGGGTAAAAACACAGGACAGTGAAGTACAGCCCAGTGAGATCAGGGTAAAAACACAGGACAGTGAAGTACAGCCCAGTGAGATCAGGGTAAAAACACAGTACAGTGCAGTACAGGGGGGTGCAGGGCGGAGTGGTGGCTCTGTGGCTCAGGATCTGTTCCTTTGACTGGAAGGTTGCTCTGTTGGGCCCCTGAGCAAGGCCCTTAACCCCAACTGCTCCAGGGGCGTCATACAATGGCAAACCCTGTGCTCTGATCCCAAGCTTCTCTCCCTGTCTGTGTGTCTGTGTCTCCATAGAGAAAAGCTGGGGTACGCAAAAAGACAAATTTCTAATGCAAGAAATTGTATAGGGCTAATAAACATTATTATTATTATCATCATTATTACAGCCCAGTGAGATCAGGGTAAAAACACAGTACAATGCAGTACTGCCCAGTGAGATCAGGGTAAAAACAAAGGACAGTGCAGTACAGCCCAGTGAGATCAGGGTAAAAACAAAGGACAGTGCAGTACAGCTCAGTTCCTTGTGTTTTCAGTCTGGCTGAGGGACTGTATGAAACTGCAGGACTGAGAGGAGAGAGGAGAGGGGAGAAAGGAGAGAGGAGAGGGGGAGAGAGAGGAGAAGAGAGGAGAGGGGGGAGAGGGAGAAGAAAGGAGAGAGAGGGAGAGAGGAGAGGGAGAGAGGGGAGGGAGCCCAGCTTCTTTACAGATGTGTCACATAGCAACAGACTCCCTGACATCTGGAGGATGTGAACTGCTTACTGGACGCACAGGGGAAAGATATTCATCCGGTTCAAGACCAAAGACAATGTCTTCCACAAAATCGAGACCTAACCGTCACCACACCCAGCTCTCGCTATCTCAACGTACCGCAGTCTTCTGGGCAGGAGAGGGACACAAGACACCATATAAGACAGGGGCTGAGCAGGAATGGGATCGTTCTGATTGTCAGGATGTCACAGACAGGTACGCTAGCTCATGTGTCACATTGGGCCAAACGACCAGTAACGCCCCATGAGATCAGCTCCCCTCTCCCACCCCTCTCTGTGTACAGTAGAGCCTCCTGTCCTGACTGGAGGAGCTCACCCAGCTGTGTCTGGAGAGAATCCAAGGTATCGGCTTGTTCCCCCCTCCCACCCCTCTCTGTGTACAGTAGAGCCTCCTGTCCTGACTGGAGGAGCTCGTCCAGCTGTGTCTGGAGAGAAGCCAGGGTATCAGCTTGTTCCCCCCTCCCGCCCCTCTCTGTGTACAGTAGAGCCCCTGTCCTGACTGGAGCAGCTCAGGCTGCAGAGAGCTGCCCCGCTGTGCCTGCAGGGCTGTGTACCGGCCCCCTGTGGAGAGCCGTTAGTCTCGGGTCCCAGCAGTGTGGAGAGAGGAGCCTCCTGGTTTTGTCATTCTTGGAGGGGGGGGGCTGAGATTGAGGGCCGTTAGGGCCCAGCTGGGCCAGAGGTGTCGCTTCGTTAGCATGAGTGTAGGAGGGGAGGCGGGGAGAGAGGAGGCACAGAGAGACACAGGGAGAGGAGACCGCGCAGGAAGCACAGAGAGACACAGGGAGAGGAGACCGCGCAGGAGGCACAGAGAGACACAGGGAGGTGAGACCGCGCAGGAGACACAGTTACAGTGAGAGGAGACCGTGCAGGAAGCACAGAGAGACACAGGGAGAGGAGACCGCGCAGGAGACACAGTCACAGTGAGAGGAGACCGTGCAGGAGGCACAGAGAGAAACAGGGAAAGGAAACCGTGCAGGAGGCACAGAGAGACACAGGGAGAGGAGACCGCGCAGGAGACCGTGCAGGAGGCACAGAGAGACACAGGGAGAGGAGACTGCGCAGGAGACACAGCAGGACTGGGGCACACAGAGAGAGGAGACTGAGCCACACAGAGAGAGGAGGCACCATGGCCCGGCCCTTCCCCTTTCCCCAGGAGGACTTCTACAGCGAGGCCTTCGACCTGGGCTTCCTGCCCGAGCCGCCCAGCCTGCCCCGCGCCTGGCCGCCCCTGCCCGGATCCGGACCCGAGCCCTGGGCCCCTGTGGCCCCCGCGGCCCCCGCGGCCTACCCGCTCAAGGCGGAGCGCGACGCGCCGGGCTGCGCGCCCTGGACCTCCTGCAGGCTGGCCCGGCCCGCCCCGCCCACGCCGCCCACGCCGCCCGGCCCGCCGGAGAGCGGCGCCAGCCCGCACAGCGAGGGAGCCGGCGCGCCCGCCGCGGACAGCGGGGACGAGGTGAGTCGGGGTCGCTGCTCCGCGTCCCGGGTGATCCTAATTAGTCCCTCCGCTTCGCCCGTCTAATTGTGGGTTGGGTCACACGGCCCGTCTCTCCTGTGCGTCCGAGACGGGGTTTTCCCCGTGGGTGCGCCACGGTGTTCGTGTCGCGCACGGTTTGTTTTCGAGGCAGCCCGCGCGTGAAATGTCCGCGACGCTGTCTTGTCCGGGGTTATCCGTGGGAAAAATGCGATGTCAGTCCTCGGAGTCCCGAGTGAGAAATGTGATTCTTTCGCGGGAGAAATACCGAGTGATTAATCCACGCGTTTCGGACATCAAGGCGTGCTTCCTGCGGCTGCTCGTGCCGTGGGCTCCTCAGCGAGCTGCCAGTAAGATAAATCAGTATAATCAATAAAAATATCAGTCAATAAATCAATGCGGTCGGCATAATCAATCAGTATCATGTATCAATACAGTCAATAAATCAGTACTCTCAGTATCATGTTTCAATACAGTCAATAAATCAATACGGTCGGTATAATCAATCAGTATCATGTATCGATTCAGTCAGTAAATTAATACTCTCAGTATCATGTATCAATACAGTCAATAAATCAATACTCTCAGTATCATGTATCAATACAGTCAGTATCAGGTATAAATACAGTCAATAAATCAATACTCTCAGTATCATGTATCAATACAGTCAGTATCCGGTATAAATACAGTCAATAAATCAATACTCTCAGCATCATGTATCAATACAGTCAGTATCCTCAATTAGTATCATCTATCAGGACAGTACCAGACTCACTGGGCTCTACTGCACTGTCCTGTGTTTTTACCCTGATCTCACTGGGCTGTACTGCACTGTCCTGTGTTTTTACCCTGATCTCACTGGGCTCTACTGCACTGTCCTACGTTTTTACCCTGATCTCACTGGGCTCTACTGCGCTGTCCTGTGTTTTTACCCTGATCTCACTGGGCTCTACTGCGCTGTCCTGTGTTTTTACCCTGATCTCACTGGGCTCTACTGCGCTGTCCTACGTTTTTACCCTGATCTCACTGGGCTCTACTGCGCTGTCCTGTGTTTTTACCCTGATCTCACTGGGCTCTACTGCGCTGTCCTGTGTTTTTACCCTGATCTCACTGGGCTCTACTGCGCTGTCCTGTGTTTTTACCCTGATCTCACTGGGCTCTACTGCGCTGTCCTGTGTTTTTACCCTGATCCCACTGGGCTCTACTGCGCTGTCCTGTGTTTTTACCCTGATCTCACTGGGCTGTACTGCGCTGTCCTGTGTTTTTACCCTGATCTCACTGGGCTCTACTGCGCTGTCCTGTGTTTTTACCCTGATCTCACTGGGCTCTACTGTGCTGTCCTGTGTTTTTACCCTGATCTCACTGGGCTCTACTGTGCTGTCCTGTGTTTTTACCCTGATCTCACTGGGCTCTACTGCGCTGTCCTACGTTTTTACCCTGATCTCACTAGGCTGTCCTGTGTTTTTACCCTGATCTCACTGGGCTCTACTGCGCTGTCCTGTGTTTTTACCCTGATCTCACTGGGCTCTACTGCGCTGTCCTGTGTTTTTACCCTGATCTCACTGGGCTCTACTGCGCTGTCCTGTGTTTTTACCCTGATCTCACTGCGCTCTACTGCACTGTCCTGCGTTTTTACCCTGATCTCACTGCGCTCTACTGCACTGTCCTGTGTTTTTACCCTGATCTCACTGGGCTGTACTGTGTTTTTACCTTGATCTCACTGGGCTGTACTGTGTTTTTACCCTGTTGTCGTGTGGTAACGGTGTCCGTGTGTCTGCTGTTGCTAGGAGACGCCGAGCGCGGAGGAGCTGGAACAGTTTGCCAAGGAGCTGAAGCACAAGCGCATCACCCTGGGGTTCACACAGGCGGACGTGGGGCTGGCCCTGGGGGTGCTGTACGGTACTGTCACTACACAACTACTACACAACTACAAACACACAACTACTACACAACTACACACAAACTGCACACACACACTACAGACCCTCTCCTGACCTGCTGCCTGCTCTCTCCAGGGAAGATGTTCAGTCAGACCACGATCTGTACACACACACACACACACACACACACACACTACAGACCCTCTCCTGACCTGCTGCCTGCTCTCTCCAGGGAAGATGTTCAGTCAGACCACGATCTGCAGGTTCGAAGCCCTGCAGCTCAGCTTCAAGAACATGTGCAAACTGAAGCCCCTGCTGGACCGCTGGCTGAGAGAGGTGGACTCCAACGAGAACCTGCAGGAGGTGCGTCTCTGCACAGCGCCCCCCGCGGGCCTGACTCAGCTGTGTCTCCTGCCCCCTCGGCTGCTCTGATGCCCTGTCCCTGTGTCTCCTGCCCCTCTCGGCTGCTCTGATGCCCTGTCCCTGTGTCTCCTGCCCTGTCCCTGTGTCTCCTGCCCCCTCAGCTGCTCTGATGCCCTGTCCCTGTGTCTCCTGCCCCCCTCAGCTGCTCTGATGCCCTGTCCCTGTGTCTCCTGCCCCTCTCGGCTGCTCTGATGCCCTGTCCCTGTGTCTCCTGCCCCTCTCGGCTGCTCTGATGCCCTGTCCCTGTGTCTCCTGCTCCTCTCGGCTGCTCTGATGCCCTGTCCCTGTGTCTCCTGCCCCTCTCGGCTGCTCTGATGCCCTGTCCCTGTGTCTCCTGCCCTGTCCCTGTGTCTCCTGCCCCCTCAGCTGCTCTGATGCCCTGTCCCTGTGTCTCCTGCCCTGTCCCTGTGTCTCCTGCCCCCTCATCTGCTCTGATGCCCTGTCCCTGTGTCTCCTGCCCCTTTCGGCTGCTCTGATGCCCTGTCCCTGTGTCTCCTGCCCCCTCATCTGCTCTGATGCCCTGTCCCTGTGTCTCCTGCCCCTTTCGGCTGCTCTGATGCCCTGTCCCTGTGTCTCCTGCCCTGTCCCTGTGTCTCCTGCCCCCGCATCTGCTCTGATGCCCTGTCCCTGTGTCTACTGCCCTGTCCCTGTGTCTCCTGCCCCCGCATCTGCTCTGATGCCCTGTCCCTGTGTCTTCTGCCCCCTCAGCTGCTCTGATGCCCTGTCCCTGTGTCTGCTGCCCCTGCATCTGCTCTGATGCCCTGTCCCTGTGTCTCCTGCCCCCCTCAGCTGCTCTGATGCCCTGTCCCTGTGTCTCCTGCCCCCCTCAGCTGCTCTGATGCCCTGTCCCTGTGTCTCCTGCCCCTCTCGGCTGCTCTGATGCCCTGTCCCTGTGTCTCCTGCCCCTCTCGGCTGCTCTGATGCCCTGTCCCTGTGTCTCCTGCCCCTCTCGGCTGCTCTGATGCCCTGTCCCTGTGTCTCCTGCTCCTCTCGGCTGCTCTGATGCCCTGTCCCTGTGTCTCCTGCCCCGTCCCTGTGTCTCCTGCCCTGTCCCTGTGTCTCCTGCCCCCTCAGCTGCTCTGATGCCCTGTCCCTGTGTCTCCTGCCCTGTCCCTGTGTCTCCTGCCCCCTCATCTGCTCTGATGCCCTGTCCCTGTGTCTCCTGCCCCTTTCGGCTGCTCTGATGCCCTGTCCCTGTGTCTCCTGCCCCCTCATCTGCTCTGATGCCCTGTCCCTGTGTCTCCTGCCCCTTTCGGCTGCTCTGATGCCCTGTCCCTGTGTCTCCTGCCCTGTCCCTGTGTCTCCTGCCCCCGCATCTGCTCTGATGCCCTGTCCCTGTGTCTCCTGCCCCCGCATCTGCTCTGATGCCCTGTCCCTGTGTCTTCTGCCCCCTCAGCTGCTCTGATGCCCTGTCCCTGTGTCTGCTGCCCCTGCATCTGCTCTGATGCCCTGTCCCTGTGTCTCCTGCCCTGTCCCTGTGTCTCCGGCCTCCTCAGCTGCTCTGATGCCCTGTCCCTGTGTCTCCGGCCTCCTCATCTGCTCTGATGCCCTGTCCCTGTGTCTCCTGCCCCCTCATCTGCTCTGATGCCCTGTCCCTGTGTCTCCTGCCCCCTCAGCTGCTCTGATGCCCTGTCCCTGTGTCTCCTGCCCCCTCAGCTGCTCTGATGCCCTGTCCCTGTGTCTCCTATCCCCCAGCTGTGTAACCTGGAGCAGGCAGCGGTTCAGGCCCGCAAGCGCAAGCGGACGAGCATCGAGACCAGCGTCCGCGGCAGCCTGGAGTCCTACTTCTCCAGGTGCCCCAAGCCCTCAGCCCAGGAGATCGCGCAGATCGCCGGAGACCTCAGCCTGGACAAGGACGTACGTAAATACTGTACACAGAGAGGGGCGGGAGGGGGGAACAAGCTGATACCCTGGCTTCTCTCCAGACACAGCTGGGTGAGCTCCTCCAGTCAGGACAGGGGGCTCTACTGTACACAGAGAGGGGTGGGAGGGGGGAACAAGCCGATACCCTGGCTTCTCTCCAGACACAGCTGGGTGAGCTCCTCCAGTCAGAACAGGAGGCTCTACTGTACACAGAGAGGGGTGGGAGGGGGGAACAAGCCGATACCCTGGCTTCTCTCCAGACACAGCTGGGTGAGCTCCTCCAGTTAGGACAGGAGGCTCTACTGTACACAGAGAGGGGTGGGAGGGGGGAACAAGCCGATACCCTACTGTACACAGAGAGGGGCGGGAGGGGGGAACAAGCCGATACCCTGGCTTCTCTCCAGACACAGCTGGGTGAGCTCCTCCAGTCAGGACAGGAGGCTCTACTGTACACAGAGAGGGGTGGGAGGGGGGAACAAGCCGATACCCTGGCTTCTCTCCAGACACAGCTGGGTGAGCTCCTCTAGCCAGGACAGGAGGCTCTACTGTACACAGAGAGGGGTGGGAGGAGGGAACTGATCTCACCTGTGTTCACCGGTTCTGTTCTGACGCTGGTTCTCCCCGCAGGTGGTCCGGGTCTGGTTCTGTAACCGCAGGCAGAAGGGCAAGCGCAGCTCCTATCCTGGGTTCGAGGACTTCGGCGGCCCCGGCCCCGCCCCCACTCATCACTATGGCTACGGCGGCCCCACCTTCGCCGCCTCCCTCTTCCTGCCCCAGTACCCCGAGGGCGAGGCCTTCCCGCTGGCCCCGCCCCCCATGGCCCCTGGGCACGGCGTGCCCTCCAGCTGATTGGCCGGGAGACGAGGGGAGGGGGTGGGGCTTCTGCCCTGCAGGACAGGAGCTGGAGATCAGGACTCACGCACGCGCAGCAAGGCGGGGTGTCCGAACCCCAGGGGACCCCAGGCCTCTCCCCACGCTCCCCACTGCGCAGGAGCTGGAGCTCCCTGCACCCGCCCCTCTCTGCGTACAGAGGCGCGCCCGCTGTCGCCAGTGACCCCGCCGGGCCTCTCCCCTGGGGTTCGCTCGCGCCCCACACAGCCCACGTGACTGCGATCTGGTTCCTGCTGGTCTGGGGGAGGGGGGTTCTGTCGCTGAGCACTTTTTCGGGGTGCTCTGTTGGGGTGTTTTTGGTCTTTTTTTTTCACCTCAGAGTAAATGTCCGGTATTGTTCCTGCGCCTGGCGCCGAATAAAGTCTGCAGAGCGCGAGCCGCCCCCGTCTGTCCTTCCTGTCTCCCCCACACTGGGGTCTGGGGTTCAGTCCCGGCCTGGTCCTGCACTGGGGGACCCCACCCCGGCCGGTCTCTCACCCCGCCTCGTTAATCAATCAGTCGGTCCAGCAGCACCCCTGACAGAAACGCGTGAAAGACTCACCCCTGACAGGACTCGGACCCGTGACTGGAGACTGTCAGTCCAGTGGACACCGCTGTGCTTGAGCTCCAGTCAGGAGTGAAGACCTGGGGGGTGATCTTCGATCCAGCCCCGACCTCCGACCCTCACGAGCAACACGCTGTCAGACCCTCACTCTTCCAGCTCAGGAGCGTCGCCTTACCACATCCTGTGGCTGAAAAGCTGGTCCACCCCCTGACACCCTCCTGGCTGGGGTTTCCAAACCCACCCTGAGCAAACTCCAGTCCGTCCAGAATCCACACCAGCTCGAGTGCAGGAGACCACATCACTCCTGTCCTGGAGTCCCTGCCCTGGCTGCCAGTCAGGTGTCAGAATCCTCCTGCTCTGCGTGGCTCAGCCCTCCAGCCCCGTCTGAGTCACTGTCGCCCTGCTGCCCCCCTCCCAGCCTCCCTTCCTCGGACTCTGGGCTCCTGTCTGTCGACACTCTGGGGGTGACAGGGCCTTCTCCTCCTGCTGGAACTGTCGGAGAGAGTCTCCTGCCCATCCAGACTCCACCCCTTCCTCTGACTCTGGGCTCCTGTCTGTCGACACTCTGGGGGTGACAGGGCCTTCTCCTCCTGCTGGAACTGTCGGAGAGTCTCCTGCCCATCCCGACTCCAGCCCTTCCTCTGACTCTGGGCTCCTGTCTGTCGACACTCTGGGGGTGACGGGGCCTTCTCCTCCTGCTGGAACTGTCGGAGAGTCTCCTGCCCATCCCGACTCCAGCCCTTCCTCTGACTCTGGGCTCCTGTCTGTCGACACTCTGGGGGTGACAGGGCCTTCTCCTCCTGCTGGAACTGTTGGAGAGAGTCTCCTGCCCATCCCGACTCCAGCCCTTCCTCTGACTCTGGGCTCCTGTCTGTCAACACTCTGGGGGTGACAGGGCCTTCTCCTCCTGCTGGAACTGTCGGAGAGAGTCTCCTGCCCATCCCGACTCCAGCCCTTCAGACGGGCTCATAGAATGAATCCCTGTGTCTTGACCTTGTTCTGAACTTGTTTTCTTTTGTGTGAACTGTATTCTCTCCTGTCTTTCTCTCGGTTTCACAGTGCTTTGCCTGTAGCGCTCTGTGGAATAAACCTGATGATCGTGATTAAAGGAGGTGGCTGTATAAACTGGGCGTCACTGTGACAGTCGCAGAGTCAGAGTCACCTTTATTCTTTGAGTACACGTCGCGCACGAGGGGAATCACTCTGGTGGGCTTTGGGCAGGCAAAACCCATCCCTCCACATCAGGACTGCCGCGATCAAGAGGACATGAGACAGCTGCTGCAGGGTCTGCTGAAACAGAGGGACCGGCGGGGTCAGGGGTCAGAGGTCAGCAGTCTGATCCGCTCCAGGCGTGACAGTGCTGTCAGTCAGACTCCCAGTGCGCAGCAGTCTGATCCGCTCCAGGTGTGACAGTGCAGTCAGTCAGACTCCCAGTGTGCAGCAGTCTGATCCGCTCCAGGTGTGACAGTGCTGTCAGTCAGACTCCCAGTGCGCAGCAGTCTGATCCGCTCCAGGTGTGACAGTGCTGTCAGTCAGACTCCCAGTGCGCAGCAGTCTGATCCGCTCCAGGTGTGACAGTGCTGTCAGTCAGACTCCCAGTGCGCAGCAGTCTGATCCGCTCCAGGTGTGACAGTGCTGTCAGTCAGACTCCCAGTGCGCAGCAGTCTGATCCGCTCCAGGTGTGACAGTGCTGTCAGACTCCCAGTGCGCAGCAGTCTGATCTGCTCCAGGTGTGACAGTGCTGTCAGCCAGACTCCCAGTGCACAGCAGTCTGATCCGCTCCAGGTGTGACAGTGCTGTCAGACTCCCAGTGCGCAGCAGTCTGATCCGCTCCAGGTGTGACAGTGCTGTCAGTCAGACTCCCAGTGCGCAGCAGTCTGATCCGCTCCAGGTGTGACAGTGCTGTCAGACTCCCAGTGCACAGCAGTCTGATCCCCTCCAGGTGTGACAGTGCTGTCAGCCAGACTCCCAGTGCGCAGCAGTCTGATCCGCTCCAGGTGTGACAGTGCTGTCAGACTCCCAGTGCGCAGCAGTCTGATCCGGTCCAGGTGTGACAGTGCTGTCAGTCAGACTCCCAGTGCGCAGCAGTCTGATCCGCTCCAGGTGTGACAGTGCTGTCAGTCAGACTCCCAGTGCGCAGCAGTCTGATCCGCTCCAGGTGTGACAGTGCAGTCAGTCAGACTCCCAGTGCACAGCAGTCTGATCCGCTCCAGGTGTGACAGTGCTGTCAGACTCCCAGTGCGCAGCAGTCTGATCCGCTCCAGGTGTGACAGTGCTGTCAGTCAGACTCCCAGTGCGCAGCAGTCTGATCCGCTCCAGGTGTGACAGTGCTGTCAGTCAGACTCCCAGTGCGCAGCAGTCTGATCCGCTCCAGGTGTGACAGTGCGGCAGTCTGAGCCGCTCCAGGTGTGTCAGTGCAGTCAGTCTGAGCCGCTCCAGGTGTGTCAGTGCAGTCATTCAGACTCCCAGTGCGCAGCAGTCTGATCCGCTCCAGGTGTGACAGTGCGGCAGTCTGATCCGCTCCAGGTGTGACAGTGCTGTCAGACTCCCAGTGCGCAGCAGTCTGATCCGCTCCAGGTGTGACAGTGCTGTCAGACTCCCAGTGCGCAGCAGTCTGATCCGGTCCAGGTGTGACAGTGCTGTCAGTCAGACTCCCAGTGCGCAGCAGTCTGATCCGCTCCAGGTGTGACAGTACTGTCAGTCAGACTCCCAGTGCGCAGCAGTCTGATCCACTCCAGGTGTGACAGTGCAGTCAGTCAGACTCCCAGTGCACAGCAGTCTGATCCGCTCCAGGTGTGACAGTGCTGTCAGACTCCCAGTGCGCAGCAGTCTGATCCGCTCCAGGTGTGACAGTGCTGTCAGTCAGACTCCCAGTGCGCAGCAGTCTGATCCGCTCCAGGTGTGACAGTGCTGTCAGTCAGACTCCCAGTGCGCAGCAGTCTGATCCGCTCCAGGTGTGACAGTGCTGTCAGTCAGACTCCCAGTGCGCAGCAGTCTGATCCGCTCCAGGTGTGACAGTGCAGTCAGTCTGATCCTGCTCCAGGTGTGTCAGTGCAGTCAGTCTGAGCCGCTCCAGGTGTGACAGTGCAGTCAGTCTGAGTCGCTCCAGGTGTGACAGTGCAGTCAGTCTGAGTCGCTCCAGGTGTGTCAGTGCTGTCAGTCTGAGCCGCTCCAGGTGTGTCAGTGCAGTCAGTCTGAGCCGCTCCAGGTGTGTCAGTGCAGTCAGTCTGAGCCGCTCCAGGTGTGTCAGTGCTGTCAGTCTGAGCCGCTCCAGGTGTGTCAGTGCAGTCAGTCTGAGTCGCTCCAGGTGTGACAGTGCTGTCAGTCTGAGTCGCTCCAGGTGTGTCAGTGCAGTCAGTCTGAGCCGCTCCAGGTGTGACAGTGCAGTCAGTCTGAGCCGCTCCAGGTGTGACAGTGCAGTCAGTCTGATCCTGCTCCAGGTGTGACAGTGCAGTCAGTCTGATCCTGCTCCAGGTGTGTCAGTGCAGTCAGTCTGAGCCGCTCCAGGTGTGACAGTGCAGTCAGTCTGAGTCGCTCCAGGTGTGTCAGTGCAGTCAGTCTGATCCTGCTCCAGGTGTGTCAGTGCAGTCAGTCTGAGCCGCTCCAGGTGTGTCAGTGCAGTCAGTCTGAGTCGCTCCAGGTGTGTCAGTGCAGTCAGTCTGATCCTCCTCCAGGTGTGTCAGTGCAGTCAGTCTGAGCCGCTCCAGGTGTGTCAGTGCAGTCAGTCTGATCCTGCTCCAGGTGTGTCAGTGCAGTCAGTCTGAGCCGCTCCAGGTGTGACAGTGCAGTCAGTCTGAGCCGCTCCAGGTGTGACAGTGCTGTCAGTCTGAGTCGCTCCAGGTGTGTCAGTGCAGTCAGTCTGAGCCGCTCCAGGTGTGTCAGTCAGTTCCAGTGTCAACAGTCTTGGGAAGATATCAGAGACAAAGGAGTGGTGAGTTTATGAACTGCTTATTAATGCTTTAAGTGCTCATTTTACAGCAGAAAAAATATAAAATTGCTTCTGATTAAAAACAACATTTAAAACAATATCAGGGAAACAAACCAAGCACCAGTGATAAAATAGAGCTCTATTATGATCTCTGTATGTACAGGGCTCAGGAAGCCACACACTCATCTGACACAGGGGCAGAAGGGCCCACACGCCCCCCTGCTGGCTCCGGGTGACAGGAGAATCCCACCGCTGACACCAACAGCTCCCGCCGCCCCAGAGCTGTCAGGACAGGGGAACCCCGGTCCAGCAGGAAGTGGCCCCCAGCCGGTCCCGCAGGAAGTGGCCCCGCCCCCAGCCGGTCCTGCAGGAAGTGGCCCCGCCCCCAGCCGGTCCCGCAGGAAGTGGCCCCGCCCCCAGCCGGTCCCGCAGGAAGTGGCCCCCAGCCGGTCCAGCAGGAAGTGGCCCCGCCCCCAGCTGGTCCAGCAGGAAGTGGCCCCCAGCCGGTCCAGCAGGAAGTGGCCCCCAGCCGATCCAGCAGGAAGTGGCCCCGCCCCCAGCCGATCCAGCAGGAAGTGGCCCCGCCCCCAGCCGGTCCGGCAGGAAGTGGCCCCGCCCCCAGCCGGTCCGGCAGGAAGTGGCCCCGCCCCCAGCCGGTCCGGCAGGAAGTGGCCCCGCCCCCAGCCGGTCCGGCAGGAAGTGGCCCCCAGCCGGTCCGGCAGGAAGTGGCCCCCAGCCGGTCCAGCAGGAAGTGGCCCCGCCCCCAGCCGGTCCAGCAGGAAGTGGCCCCCAGCCGGTCCAGCAGGAAGTGGCCCCGCCCCCAGCCGGTCCAGCAGGAAGTGGCCCCGCCCTCAGCGGCAGCCGCAGTGGAACTCGGCCGCGTCGTCCAGCAGGCAGGAGTAGCTGCACCCCGCACAGTCCACGTGGTACCAGGCGTCGCAGTCGTCACACTGCACCCACTGCACCGTGTCCTCCTGCGGGAGCAGGCAGCGCCGCGCCGCGCAGGGCTCCGGGGCCGCCAGGGGGCGCTTCCGGGGCCGCCCGCGCCGCCGCCTGCAGGGATAGGGAGAGGGGGCGTCAGGGAGAGCAGCTGCTGTACACAGAGAGGGGCGGGAGGGGGGAACAAGCTGAAACCCCGGTGTCTCTGGCCAAATTACCCCCCTGGTCTTTATCCATCATGGCCTCCTAATAACCCCCCTCTCTGAACTGGCTCCATCCCTCTGCTCTCCTCCCCAGTGAGAGCTGGTGTGTGGGGAGAGGACTGGGGCGTCATCCAGGTGGGGCTGCACACTGGTGGCGGTAGTGGGATCCCCAGGACCTGTAAAGAGCTGCACACTGGTGGCGTTAGTGGGATCCCCAGGACCTGTAAAGAGCTGCACACTGGTGGCGGTAGTGGGATCCCCAGGACCTGTAAAGAGCTGCACACTGGTGGCGGTAGTGGGATCCCCAGGACCTGTAAAGACCTCCCACAGCTCTCGGTGTGCAGTGTGCGGCGGCGCGTGGCTCACCCTCCGGAGCCGCTGTCCTGGGGGCTGCTGAGGGTCCGGCGCCGCGGGCGGGGGGTCTGGGGCGGCAGGGCCTCGGACTCGGAGCAGCAGGGGCGCCGCGCGGGGGGCGGCTCGTCCGCGGGCTCGGCCAGCAGCGTGTGGGCGGACTTGCGGCGGCGGCGGGGCGCGGCGGCCGCGGGGGGCGCGGGGTGGAAGGTCAGGGGGCGCGCCCCCAGCCGGCTGATGCTGCCGATGGAGCTGAGCACCAGCGAGGCGCGGCGGGGCGCCGGGGGGGCCGGGGGGGCCGGCGCACGCGGCAGCGCGATGGCGGCGAAGGCGTCTGGGCGCAGCAGGGCCCGCTGGAACAGGAAGTAGCACTCGGGGCCGCGGGCCGGCGCCCCGAACGTCAGCGTGTCCCCATCCCTGAGCTCCGTCCTCTGACCCCGGAGCAGGAGAGAGTCGTTCAGCCACGTGCCTGGACAGGGGGGAGGAGGAGGGGTCACACTGTACCCCAGACACACACACACACACACACTGTACCCCCTCACTGAGCTCCGTCCTCTGACCCCGGAGCAGGAGAGAGTCGTTCAGCCACGTGCCTGGACAGGGGGGAGGAGGAGGGGTCACACTGTACCCCAGACACACACACACACACTGTACCCCCTCACTGAGCTCCGTCCTCTGACCCCGGAGCAGGAGAGAGTCGTTCAGCCACGTGCCTGGACAGGGGGGAGGAGGAGGGGTCACACTGTACCCCAGACACACACACACACACACACACACTGTACCCCCTCACTGAGCTCCGTCCTCTGACCCCGGAGCAGGAGAGAGTCGTTCAGCCACGTGCCTGGACAGGGGGGAGGAGGAGGGGTCACACTGTACCCCAGACACACACACACACACTGTACCCCCTCACTGAGCTCCGTCCTCTGACCCCGGAGCAGGAGAGAGTCGTTCAGCCACGTGCCTGGACAGGGGGGAGGAGGAGGGGTCACACTGTACCCCAGACACACACACACACACAGACAGTGTCTCTCTCTCTCTCACACACACACAGACAGTGTCTCTCTCTCTCTCACACACACACACTGACAGTGTCTCTCTCTCTCTCACACACACACAGACAGTGTCTCTCTCTCTCTCACACACACACACTGACAGTGTCTCACACACACACACACTGACAGTGTCTCACACACACACACTGACAGTGTCTCACACACACACACTGACAGTGTCTCTCTCTCTCACACACACACACTGACAGTGTCTCACACACACACACTGACAGTGTCTCTCTCTCTCACAGACACACTGACAGTGTCTCACACACACACACTGACAGTGTCTCTCTCTCTCACAGACACACTGACAGTGTCTCACACACACACTGACAGTGTCTCTCTCTCTCACAGACACACTGACAGTGTCTCACACACACACACACTGACAGTGTCTCTCTCTCTCACAGACACACTGACAGTGTCTCACACACACACACACTGACAGTGTCTCTCTCTCACACACACACACACTGACAGTGTCTCTCTCTCTCTCTCACACACACACACACTGACAGTGTCTCTCTCTCACACACACACACACTGACAGTGTCTCTCTCTCACACACACACACACTGACAGTGTCTCACACACACACACACTGACAGTGTCTCTCTCTCTCACACACACACACTGACAGTGTCTCTCTCACACACACACAGACAGTGTCTCTCACACACACACAGACAGTGTCTCTCACACACACACAGACAGTGTCTCACACACACACACTGACAGTGTCTCTCTCTCTCACACACACACACTGACAGTGTCTCACACACACACACTGACAGTGTCTCTCTCTCTCACAGACACACTGACAGTGTCTCACACACACACACTGACAGTGTCTCACACACACACACTGACAGTGTCTCACACACACACACTGACAGTGTGTCTCTCTCTCTCACAGACACACACTGACAGTGTCTCACACACACACACTGACAGTGTGTCTCTCTCTCTCACAGACACACTGACAGTGTGTCTCTCTCACACACACACACTGACAGTGTCTCTCTCTCACACACACACACTGACAGTGTCTCTCTCTCACACACACACACACTGACAGTGTCTCTCTCTCACACACACACACACTGACAGTGTCTCACACACACACACACTGACAGTGTCTCACACACACACACACTGACAGTGTCTCTCTCTCTCACACACACACACTGACAGTGTCTCTCTCACACACACACACAGTCTCACGCACACACACTGACAGTGTCTCACACACACACACAGACAGTGTCTCTCACACACACACAGACAGTGTCTCACACACACACTCTGACAGTGTCTCACACACACACACAGACAGTGTCTCACACACACACACAGACAGTGTCTCACACACACACACACTCTCAGACTCACCGTAGCTGCTCTGATCCACGATGAAGACTCTCCAGCCCCTCTCCTGCCCTTCCTCCTCCTCCTCCTCCTCTCGCTCGGCGTGCAGCTCCGCGTGCACGCGCGACACCAGCTCGGGCCGCTCGGCGCAGCTCACGGGCACATCGCACAGCTCGGGCAGGCGGCCCACGCGAAACACGCAGCGGGGCAGCGCGGGCCGGAAGGTGAAGAGGTCGCGGCCGGGGTCCGAGGCGCCGACGCGCAGCAGCTGGAAGCAGGGCTGCAGCCCGGGCAGCATGCTGCCCCGCCGGCGCGGACACGAGTGGCCGTGGGCTCGGTGTGGCGCGCAGCAGAGCCGGGCCCGTGACAGTCTCCGCGCGGCGCGCTCTCCCTCCCGGAAGCGCTTTGAAACTTGGCGCGCCGGCGCCACTCGCGCGAGACCCGCGCCGCCAAGGCCCCGCCCCCTCACCGGGGCAACGGCCGCCTCCATGGCAACAGCCCCGCCCCCCGCCGCGGGCCGGCCAGTGGGAACGCCCCTTTACCCACAAACACACTGGGACTCTTCATCATAATAATAAATAACACAACTCTGATACAGCCTCTCACTGTAACAGTACAGACACACAACACACACACACACTGGGACTCTTCCTCATAATAAATAACACAACTCTTATACAGCCTCTCACTGTAACAATACAGACACACAACACACAAACACACTGGGACTCTTCATCATAATAATAAATAACACAACTCTGATACAGCCTCTCACTGTAACAGTACAGACACACAACACACACACACACTGGGACTCTTCCTCATAATAATAAATAACACAACTCTGATACAGCCTCTCACTGTAACAGTACAGACACACAACACACACACACACTGGGACTCTTCCTCATAATAAATAACACAACTCTTATACAGCCTCTCACTGTAACAATACAGACACACAACACACAAACACACTGGGACTCTTCATCATAATAAATAACACAACTCTGATACAGCCTCTCACTGTAACAGTACAGACACACAACACACAAACACACTGGGACTCTTCATCATAATAATAAACAACACAACTCTGATACAGCCTCTCACTGTAACAGTACAGACACACAACCCACAAACACACTGGGACTCTTCATCATAATAATAAACAACACAACTCTGATACAGCCTCTCACTGTAACAGTACAGACACACAACACACAAACACACTGGGACTCTTCATCATAATAAATAACACAACTCTTATACAGCCTCTCACTATAACAATACAGACACACAACACACAAACACACTGGGACTCTTCCTCATAATAATAAATAACACAACTCTGATACAGCCTCTCACTGTAACAGTACAGACACACAACACACAAACACACTGGGACTCTTCCTCATAATAAATAACACAACTCTTATACAGCCTCTCACTATAACAATACAGACACACAACACACAAACACACTGGGACTCTTCCTCATAATAATAAATAACACAACTCTGATACAGCCTCTCACTGTAACAATACAGACACACAACACACAAACACACTGGGACTCTTCCTCATAATAAATAACACAACTCTTATACAGCCTCTCACTGTAACAATACAGACACACAACACACAAACACACTGGGACTCTTCATCATAATAATAAATAACACAACTCTGATACAGCCTCTCACTGTAACAGTACAGACACACAACACACAAACACACTGGGACTCTTCATCATAATAATAAATAACACAACTCTTATACAGCCTCTCACTGTAACAGTACAGACACACAACACACAAACACACTGGGACTCTTCCTCATAATAAATAACACAACTCTTATACAGCCTCTCACTGTAACAATACAGACACACAACACACACACACACTGGGACTCTTCCTCATAATAATAAATAACACAACTCTGATACAGCCTCTCACTGTAACAATACAGACACACAACACACAAACACACTGGGACTCTTCATCATCATAAATAACACAACTCTTATACAGCCTCTCACTGTAACAGTACAGACACACAACACACAAACACACTGGGACTCTTCATCATAATAATAAATAACACAACTCTGATACAGCCTCTCACTGTAACAATACAGACACACAACACACAAACACACTGGGACTCTTCCTCATAATAAATAACACAACTCTTATACAGCCTCTCACTGTAACAATACAGACACACAACACACACACACACTGGGACTCTTCCTCATCATAAATAACACAACTCTTATACAGCCTCTCACTGTAACAATACAGACACACAACACACAAACACACTGGGACTCTTCATCATAATAAATAACACAACTCTTATACAGCCTCTCACTGTAACAATACAGACACACAACACACAAACACACTGGGACTCTTCCTCATAATAAATAACACAACTCTTATACAGCCTCTCACTGTAACAATACAGACACACAACACACAAACACACTGGGACTCTTCATCATCATAAATAACACAACTCTTATACAGCCTCTCACTGTAACAATACAGACACACAACACACACACACACTGGGACTCTTCCTCATAATAAATAACACAACTCTTATACAGCCTCTCACTGTAACAATACAGACACACAACACACAAACACACTGGGACTCTTCCTCATAATAAATAACACAACTCTTATACAGCCTCTCACTGTAACAATACAGACACACAACACACACACACACTGGGACTCTTCCTCATCATAAATAACACAACTCTTATACAGCCTCTCACTGTAACAATACAGACACACAACACACAAACACACTGGGACTCTTCATCATAATAAATAACACAACTCTTATACAGCCTCTCACTGTAACAATACAGACACACAACACACAAACACACTGGGACTCTTCAGCATAATAAATAACACAACTCTGATACAGCCTCTCGCTGTAACAATACAGACACACAACACACAAACACACTGGGACTCTTCACCATAATAAATAACACAACTCTTATACAGCCTCTCACTGTAACAATACAGACGCACAACACACAAACACACTGGGACTCTTCAGCATAATAAATAACACAACTCTGATACAGCCTCTCACTGTAACAATACAGCACGCCTCTCCTCTCCACACATACTGGGACACTGGGACACTGATCAGGACAGGGGCTGATACAGCCTGTAAACACACCAGAGCACGCCTCTCCTCTCCACACATACTGGGACACTGGGACACTGATCAGGACAGGGGCTGATACAGCCTGTAAACACACCAGAGCACGCCTCTCCTCTCCACACATACTGGGACACTGGGACACTGATCAGGACAGGGGCTGATACAGCCTGTAAACACACCAGAGCACGCCTCTCCTCTCCACACATACTGGGACACTTGGACACTGATCAGGACAGGGGCTGATACAGCCTGTAAACACACCAGAGCACGCCTCTCCTCTCCACACATACTGGGACACTGGGACACTGATCAGGACAGGGGCTGATACAGCCTGTAAACACACCAGAGCACGCCTGTCCTCTCCACACATACTGGGACACTGGGACACTGATCAGGACAGGGGCTGATACAGCCTGTCCTCTCCGCACACCAGCGCTCTCCAGGTGCTGCTGTTTTACATGACAGCTCCCGTTAGGCCAGACTGACTCGACAGGCACCCACTTCCCTTGTTCCGATCGATCACTCGCCCACACGACACTTCATTATCGATCCGGAATCCTGAGCGCTTCCAGCCACAGGAAGCGGCCATCTTGGCCTCCCGCCCCCGGCACGTCACCGCGGCGGACACGCCCCCCTTTCCCCGCTCTCCGGGTGACGTCAGGCGGATGTGGCGTCGGCTCTAACGCGACTCCGGAAGAGCGGGTCCGTCGCTAGGTAACGGGCTGGCGGTTGGCGGCCCGCTTGAATCCGCCAGGCGGACAACATGGCGGACAGGCTGAACAGACCGGCGGACTTCTCGGCGCCCGGGGCTGCCGCGGGTAGGACTCCTCTCCTGCTGCTCCGATCCTGTCGTCTCCGCTCCCTTTACTTCTCCTCCCGCTGCTCTCCTGGCTCCGCTCTGTCACTGTGTCTCCTCTCGTCCTGCGGCTCTCCTGTCACTGTGTCTCCTCTCGTCCTGCGGCTCTCCTGTCTCTCTGTCTCCTCTCGTCCTGCGGCTCTCCTGTCACTCTGTCTCCTCTCGTCCTGCGGCTCTCCTGTCACTCTGTCTCCTCTCGCCTGTTGCTCCGATCCTGTCTGTCTCCTCTCGCCTGCTGCTCTCCTGTCACTGTGTCTCCTCTCGTCCTGCGGCTCTCCTGTCACTCTGTCTCCTCTCGCCTGTTGCTCCGATCCTGTCTGTCTCCTCTCGTCCTGCTGCTCTCCTGTCACTGTGTCTCCTCTCGCCTGCTGCTCTCCTGTCTCTCTGTCTCCTCTCGCCTGCTGCTCTCCTGTCTCTCTGTCACTGTGTCTCCTCTCGTCCTGCGGCTCTCCTGTCACTCTGTCTCCTCTCGCCTGCTGCTCCGATCCTGTCTCTCTGTCTCCTCTCGCCTGCTGCTCCGATCCTGTCTGTCTCCTCTCGCCTGCTGCTCTCCTGTCTCTCTGTCACTGTGTCTCCTCTCGTCCTGCTGCTCTCCTGTCTCTCTGTCTCCTCTCGCCTGCTGCTCTCCTGTCTCTCTGTCTCCTCTCATCCTGCTGCTCTCCTGTCACTCTGTCTCCTCTCGCCTGTTGCTCCGATCCTGTCTGTCTCCTCTCGTCCTGCGGCTCTCCTGTCACTGTGTCTCCTCTCGTCCTGCGGCTCTCCTGTCTCTCTGTCTCCTCTCGTCCTGCTGCTCTCCTGTCTCTCTGTCTCCTCTCGTCCTGCTGCTCTCCTGTCTCTCTGTCTCCTCTCGTCCTGCTGCTCTCCTGTCTCTCTGTCACTGTGTCTCCTCTCGTCCTGCGGCTCTCCTGTCACTCTGTCTCCTCTCGCCTGCTGCTCCGATCCTGTCTCTCTGTCTCCTCTCGCCTGCTGCTCCGATCCTGTCTGTCTCCTCTCGCCTGCTGCTCTCCTGTCTCTCTGTCACTGTGTCTCCTCTCGTCCTCCGGCTCTCCTGTCACTCTGTCTCCTCTCGTCCTGCTGCTCTCCTGTCACTGTGTCTCCTCTCGCCTGCTGCTCTCCTGTCTCTCTGTCTCCTCTCGTCCTGCTGCTCTCCTGTCTCTCTGTCACTGTGTCTCCTCTCGTCCTGCGGCTCTCCTGTCACTCTGTCTCCTCTCGCCTGCTGCTCCGATCCTGTCTCTCTGTCTCCTCTCGCCTGCTGCTCCGATCCTGTCTGTCTCCTCTCGCCTGCTGCTCTCCTGTCTCTCTGTCACTGTGTCTCCTCTCGTCCTCCGGCTCTCCTGTCACTGTGTCTCCTCTCGTCCTGCTGCTCTCCTGTCTCTGTGTCTCCTCTCGCCTGCTGCTCTCCTGTCTCTCTGTCTCCTCTCATCCTGCTGCTCTCCTGTCACTCTGTCTCCTCTCGCCTGTTGCTCCGATCCTGTCTGTCTCCTCTCGTCCTGCTGCTCTCCTGTCACTGTGTCTCCTTTCGTCCTGCTGCTCTCCTGTCTCTCTGTCACTGTGTCTCCTCTCGTCCTGCGGCTCTCCTGTCACTCTGTCTCCTCTCGCCTGCTGCTCCGATCCTGTCTGTCTCCTCTCGTCCTGCTGCTCTCCTGTCACTGTGTCTCCTCTCGCCTGCTGCTCTCCTGTCTCTCTGTCTCCTCTCGCCTGCTGCTCTCCTGTCTCTCTGTCACTGTGTCTCCTCTCGTCCTCCGGCTCTCCTGTCACTCTGTCTCCTCTCGTCCTGCTGCTCTCCTGTCACTGTGTCTCCTCTCGCCTGCTGCTCTCCTGTCACTGTGTCTCCTTTCGTCCTGCTGCTCTCCTGTCTCTCTGTCACTGTGTCTCCTCTCGTCCTGCGGCTCTCCTGTCACTCTGTCTCCTCTCGCCTGCTGCTCCGATCCTGTCTCTCTGTCTCCTCTCGCCTGCTGCTCCGATCCTGTCTGTCTCCTCTCGCCTGCTGCTCTCCTGTCTCTCTGTCACTGTGTCTCCTCTCGTCCTCCGGCTCTCCTGTCACTGTGTCTCCTCTCGTCCTGCTGCTCTCCTGTCTCTGTGTCTCCTCTCGCCTGCTGCTCTCCTGTCTCTCTGTCTCCTCTCATCCTGCTGCTCTCCTGTCACTCTGTCTCCTCTCGCCTGTTGCTCCGATCCTGTCTGTCTCCTCTCGTCCTGCTGCTCTCCTGTCACTGTGTCTCCTCTCGTCCTGCTGCTCTCCTGTCTCTCTGTCACTGTGTCTCCTCTCGTCCTGCGGCTCTCCTGTCACTCTGTCTCCTCTCGCCTGCTGCTCCGATCCTGTCTCTCTGTCTCCTCTCGCCTGCTGCTCCGATCCTGTCTGTCTCCTCTCGCCTGCTGCTCTCCTGTCTCTCTGTCACTGTTTCTCCTCTCGTCCTCCGGCTCTCCTGTCACTGTGTCTCCTGTCGTCCTGCTGCTCTCCTGTCTCTCTGTCTCCTCTCGCCTGCTGCTCTCCTGTCTCTCTGTCTCCTCTCATCCTGCTGCTCTCCTGTCACTCTGTCTCCTCTCGCCTGTTGCTCCGATCCTGTCTGTCTCCTCTCGTCCTGCTGCTCTCCTGTCACTGTGTCTCCTCTCGTCCTGCTGCTCTCCTGTCTCTCTGTCACTGTGTCTCCTCTCGTCCTGCTGCTCTCCTGTCTCTGTGTCTCCTCTCGCCTGCTGCTCTCCTGTCTCTCTGTCTCCTCTCGTCCTGCTGCTCTCCTGTCACTCTGTCTCCTCTCGTCCTGCTGCTCTCCTGTCTCTCTGTCTCCTCTCGTCCTGCTGCTCTCCTGTCTCTCTGTCACTGTGTCTCCTCTCGTCCTGCTGCTCTCCTGTCTCTCTGTCTCCTCTCGTCCTGCTGCTCTCCTGTCTCTCTGTCTCCTCTCGTCCTGCTGCTCTCCTGTCACTCTGTCTCCTCTCGTCCTGCTGCTCTCCTGTCACTCTGTCTCCTCTCGTCCTGCTGCTCTCCTGTCTCTCTGTGTCTCCTCTCGTCCTGCTGCTCTCCTGTCTCTGTGTGTCGCTGTGTCTCCTCTCCTGTCTCTGTGTTGGTCAGTGATGATGATGAAGCTCTCTCCTCCCAGCTGACCTCTCCAGTGTCCTGGTTCCTCCTTCACACTTCACTGTCCTGCTGCTCTCCTGTCTCTCTGTGTCTCCTCTTGTCCTGCTGCTCTCCTGTCTCTGTGTGTCGCTGTGTCTCCTCTCCTGTCTCTGTGTTGGTCAGTGATGATGATGAAGCTCTCTCCTCCCAGCTGACCTCTCCAGTGTCCTGGTTCCTCCTTCACACTTCACTGTCCTGCTGCTCTCCTGTCTCTCGGTGTCTCCTCTCGTCCTGCTGCTCTCCTGTCTCTGTGTGTCGCTGTGTCTCCTCTCCTGTCTCTGTGTTGGTCAGTGATGATGATGAAGCTCTCTCCTCCCAGCTGACCTCTCCAGTGTCCTGGTTCCTCCTTCACACTTCACTGTCCTGCTGCTCTCCTGTCTCTCTGTGTCTCCTCTCGTCCTGCTGCTCTCCTGTCTCTGTGTGTCGCTGTGTCTCCTCTCCTGTCTCTGTGTTGGTCAGTGATGATGATGAAGCTCTCTCCTCCCAGCTGACCTCTCCAGTGTCCTGGTTCCTCCTTCACACTTCACTGTCCTGCTGCTCTCCTGTCTCTCTGTGTCTCCTCTCGTCCTGCTGCTCTCCTGTCTCTGTGTGTCGCTGTGTCTCCTCTCCTGTCTCTGTGTTGGTCAGTGATGATGATGAAGCTCTCTCCTCCCAGCTGACCTCTCCAGTGTCCTGGTTCCTCCTTCACACTTCACTGTCCTGCTGCTCTCCTGTCTCTCTGTGTCTCCTCTCGTCCTGCTGCTCTCCTGTCTCTGTGTGTCGCTGTGTCTCCTCTCCTGTCTCTGTGTTGGTCAGTGATGATGATGAAGCTCTCTCCTCCCAGCTGACCTCTCCAGTGTCCTGGTTCCTCCTTCACACTTCACTGTCCTGCTGCTCTCCTGTCTCTCTGTGTCTCCTCTCATCCTGCTGCTCTCCTGTCTCTGTGTGTCGCTGTGTCTCCTCTCCTGTCTCTGTGTTGGTCAGTGATGATGATGAAGCTCTCTCCTCCCAGCTGACCTCTCCAGTGTCCTGGTTCCTCCTTCACACTTCACTGTCCTGCTGCTCTCCTGTCTCTCTGTGTCTCCTCTCGTCCTGCTGCTCTCCTGTCTCTGTGTGTCGCTGTGTCTCCTCTCCTGTCTCTGTGTTGGTCAGTGATGATGATGAAGCTCTCTCCTCCCAGCTGACCTCTCCAGTGTCCTGGTTCCTCCTTCACACTTCACTGTGACCCCTGGGCTGGTGTCGGGGGGCACTGGGGTGCCCCTGTCCCGGGGGGTCCCCTCTGGGGCGCTGGCTCAGGCCCAGCAGGAGATCCAGGAGCTGCGGCACCAGATCCAGGAGCAGAACCGGAACCGGAACCAGAACCAGGACCAGGGCAGGACAGAGCTGCTGCAGGGAGACAGAGCAGCTCGGAGCAGGTACAGCAGACTCTCGGGGTGTTACTGGGGCGCAGACTCTCGGGGTGTTACTGGGGCGCAGACTCTCGGGGGTGTAGGTGGGGGTGCAGACTCTCGGGGTGTTATTGAGGTGCAGACTCTCGGGGGTGTAGGTGGGGGTGCAGACTCTCGGGGGTGTTATTGAGGTGCAGACTCTCGGGGGTGTAGGTGGGGGTGCAGACTCTCGGGGTGTTATTGAGGTGCAGACTCTCGGTGGTGTTACTGGGGCGCAGACTCTCGGGGGTGTAGGTGGGGGTGCAGACTCTCGGGGTGTTATTGAGGTGCAGACTCTCGGGGGTGTAGGTGGGGGTCCAGACTCTCGGGGTGTTACTGGGGCGCAGACTCTCGAGGTGTTACTGGGGCGCAGACTCTCGAGGTGTTACTGGGGTGCAGACTCTCGGGGGTGTAGGTGGGGGTGCAGACTCTCGGGGTGTTATTGAGGTGCAGACTCTCGGGGGTGTAGGTGGGGGTGCAGACTCTCGGGGTGTTACTGGGGTGCAGACTCTCGGGGGTGTTATTGGGGTGAAGACTCTTGGGGTGTTATTGAGGTCCAGACTCTCGGGGGTGTTATTGGGGTGCAGACTCTCGGGGGTGTTATTGAGGTGCAGACTCTCTGGGGTGTAGGTGGGGGTGCAGACTCTCGGTGGTGTTACTGGGGCGCAGACTCTCGGGGGTGTAGGTGGGGGTGCAGACTCTCGGGGTGTTATTGAGGTGCAGACTCTCGGGGGTGTAGGTGGGGGTCCAGACTCTCGGGGTGTTACTGGGGCGCAGACTCTCGAGGTGTTACTGGGGCGCAGACTCTCGAGGTGTTACTGGGGTGCAGACTCTCGGGGGTGTAGGTGGGGGTGCAGACTCTCGGGGTGTTATTGAGGTGCAGACTCTCGGGGGTGTAGGTGGGGGTGCAGACTCTCGGGGTGTTACTGGGGTGCAGACTCTCGGGGGTGTTATTGGGGTGAAGACTCTTGGGGTGTTATTGAGGTCCAGACTCTCGGGGGTGTTATTGGGGTGCAGACTCTCGGGGGTGTTATTGAGGTGTAGACTCTCGGGGGTTTAGGTGGGGGTGCAGAGTCTCGGGGGTGTTATTGAGGTGCAGACTCTCGGGGGTGTTATTGAGATGCAGACTCTCGGGGTGTTATTGAGGTGCAGACTCTCGGGGGTGTAGGTGGGGGTGCAGACTCTCGGGGGTGTTATTGAGGTGCAGACTCTCGGGGGTGTAGGTGGGGGTGCAGACTCTCGGGGTGTTATTGGGGTGCAGACTCTCGGGGGTGTAGGTGGGGGTGCAGACTCTCGGGGTGTTATTGAGGTGCAGACTCTCGGGGGTGTAGGTGGGGGTGCAGACTCTCGGGGTGTTACTGGGGTGCAGACTCTCGGGGGTGTAGGTGGGGGTGCAGACTCTCGGGGTGTTATTGAGGTGCAGACTCTCGGGGGTGTAGGTGGGGGTGCAGACTCTCGGGGTGTTATTGGGGTGCAGACTCTCGGGGGTGTAGGTGAGGGTGCAGACTCTCGGGGTGTTATTGGGGTGCAGACTCTCGGGGGTGTAGGTGGGGGTGCAGACTCTCGGGGTGTTATTGAGGTGCAGACTCTCGGGGGTGTTATTGGGGTGCAGACTCTCGGGGTGTTATTGAGGTGCAGACTCTCGGGGGTGTAGGTGGGGGTGCAGACTCTCGGGGGTGTAGGTGGGGGTGCAGACTCTCGGGGGTGTTATTGAGGTGCAGACTCTCGGGGGTGTAGGTGGGGGTGCAGACTCTCGGGGTGTTATTGAGGTGCAGACTCTCTGGGGTGTAGGTGGGGGTGCAGACTCTCGGGGGTGTTACTGAGGTGCAGACTTTCGGGGTTGTTACTGAGGTGCAGACTCTCGGGGGTGTAGGTGGGGGTGCAGACTCTCGGGGGTGTTATTGAGGTGCAGACTCTCGGGGGTGTTATTGAGGTGTAGACTCTCGGGGGTGTAGGTGGGGGTGCAGACTCTCGGGGTGTTATTGAGGTGCAGACTCTCGGGGGTGTTATTGGGGTGCAGACTCTCGGGGTGTTATTGAGATGCAGACTCTCGGGGGTGTAGGTGGGGGTGCAGACTCTCGGGGGTGTTATTGAGGTGCAGACTCTCGGGGGTGTAGGTGGGGGTGCAGACTCTCGGGGTGTTATTGAGGTGCAGACTCTCGGGGATGTAGGTGGGGGTGCAGACTCTCGGGGTGTTATTGGGGTGCAGACTCTCGGGGGTGTAGGTGGGGGTGCAGACTCTCGGGGCTGTTATTGGGGTGCAGACTCTCGGGGTGTTATTGAGGTGTAGACTCTCGGGGGTGTAGGTGGGGGTGCAGACTCTCGGGGGTGTAGGTGGGGGTGCAGACTCTCGGGGGTGTTATTGGGGTGCAGACTCTCGGGGTGCTCAGACTGCCCTCTGTTGCCCCAGGTCTCTGGACAGGGAGAGGGGAGTCTCCCCAGAGGCTCCCCCTGCTGGCCGGTGGGGGCAGCTGGAGGCCCTGAGGGACCTGAGCGCCCAGCAGAGCCAGGAGCTGCTCCAGAGAGACGGCGCTCTCTGCAGGTGAGAGAGTGTGCCTGCTGGACACTGGGCTGTGTCTCCTGTCTCTGTCTCTCTCCTGTGTGTCCTGAGCTGAGCGCCCAGCAGAGCCAGGAGCTGCTCCAGAGAGACGGCGCTCTCTGCAGGTGAGAGAGTGTGCCTGCTGGACACTGGGCTGTGTCTCCTGTCTCTGTCTCTCTCCTGTGTGTCCTGAGCTGAGCGCCCAGCAGAGCCAGGAGCTGCTCCAGAGAGACGGCGCTCTCTGCAGGTGAGAGAGTGTGCCTGCTGGACACTGGGCTGTGTCTCCTGTCTCTGTCTCTCTCCTGTGTGTCCTGAGCTGAGCGCCCAGCAGAGCCAGGAGCTGCTCCAGAGAGACGGCGCTCTCTGCAGGTGAGAGAGTGTGCCTGCTGGACACTGGGCTGTGTCTCCTTTCTCTGTCTCTCTCCTGTGTGTCCTGAGCTGAGCGCCCAGCAGAGCCAGGAGCTGCTCCAGAGAGACGGCGCTCTCTGCAGGTGAGAGAGTGTGCCTGCTGGACACTGGGCTGTGTCTCCTGTCTCTGTCTCTCTCCTGTGTGTCCTGAGCTGAGCGCCCAGCAGAGCCAGGAGCTGCTCCAGAGAGACGGCGCTCTCTGCAGGTGAGAGAGTGTGCCTGCTGGACACTGGGCTGTGTCTCCTGTCTCTGTCTCTCTCCTGTGTGTCCTGAGCTGAGCGCCCAGCAGAGCCAGGAGCTGCTCCAGAGAGACGGCGCTCTCTGCAGGTGAGAGAGTGTGCCTGCTGGACACTGGGCTGTGTCTCCTGTCTCTGTCTCTCTCCTGTGTGTCCTGAGCTGAGCGCCCAGCAGAGCCAGGAGCTGCTCCAGAGAGACGGCGCTCTCTGCAGGTGAGAGAGTGGGCCTGCTGGACACTGGGCTGTGTCTCCTGTCTCTGTCTCTCTCCTGTGTGTCCTGAGCTGAGCGCCCAGCAGAGCCAGGAGCTGCTCCAGAGAGACGGCGCTCTCTGCAGGTGAGAGAGTGTGCCTGCTGGACACTGGGCTGTGTCTCCTGTCTCTGTCTCTCTCCTGTGTGTCCTGAGCTGAGCGCCCAGCAGAGCCAGGAGCTGCTCCAGAGAGACGGCGCTCTCTGCAGGTGAGAGAGTGGGCCTGCTGGACACTGGGCTGTGTCTCCTGTCTCTGTCTCTCTCCTGTGTGTCCTGAGCTGAGCGCCCAGCAGAGCCAGGAGCTGCTCCAGAGAGACGGCGCTCTCTGCAGGTGAGAGAGTGTGCCTGCTGGACACTGGGCTGTGTCTCCTGTCTCTGTCTCTCTCCTGTGTGTCCTGAGCTGAGCGCCCAGCAGAGCCAGGAGCTGCTCCAGAGAGACGGCGCTCTCTGCAGGTGAGAGAGTGTGCCTGCTGGACACTGGGCTGTGTCTCCTGTCTCTGTCTCTCTCCTGTGTGTCCTGAGCTGAGCGCCCAGCAGAGCCAGGAGCTGCTCCAGAGAGACGGCGCTCTCTGCAGGTGAGAGAGTGTGCCTGCTGGACACTGGGCTGTGTCTCCTGTCTCTGTCTCTCTCCTGTGTGTCCTGAGCTGAGCGCCCAGCAGAGCCAGGAGCTGCTCCAGAGAGACGGCGCTCTCTGCAGGTGAGAGAGTGGGCCTGCTGGACACTGGGCTGTGTCTCCTGTCTCTGTCTCTCTCCTGTGTGTCCTGAGCTGAGCGCCCAGCAGAGCCAGGAGCTGCTCCAGAGAGACGGCGCTCTCTGCAGGTGAGAGAGTGCGCCTGCTGGACACTGGGCTGTGTCTCCTGTCTCTGTCTCTCTCCTGTGTGTCCTGAGCTGAGCGCCCAGCAGAGCCAGGAGCTGCTCCAGAGAGACGGCGCTCTCTGCAGGTGAGAGAGTGTGCCTGCTGGACACTGGGCTGTGTCTCCTGTCTCTGTCTCTCTCCTGTGTGTCCTGAGCTGAGCGCCCAGCAGAGCCAGGAGTGTGCCTGCTGGACACTGGGCTGTGTCTCCTGTCTCCCCGCCCTCAGGCTGCAGCAGGAGCTGGAAGAGGTCCAGTCTGAGCTGAGCCGGGCCAGGCAGCAGCAGGACAGGCTGCAGGCCCAGCAGGAGGTGTTGACCCAGGAGAGAGACCGGGCTGAGGCAGAGCTGAGCCGGCCCAGGCAGGAGCAGGACAGGGCGCTGGCACAGGTGGGGCTCTACACAGAGAGAGGCGGGAGGGGGGAACAAGCTGATACCCTGGCTTCTCTCCAGACACAGCTGGGTGAGCTCCTCCAGTCAGGACAGGAGGCTCTACTGTACACAGAGAGGGGCGGGAGGGGGGAACAAGCTGCCCAGCCCTGTTGCTGAGGCCGGGGTGCCCCAGCGCTCCTGCCCACTGCCTGTCTGCTGTCTCCCCCAGCTGGAGTCACTGAGGCTCGACGGCGCCGCCCAGCAGGCCGCCCTCAGCACTGCAGCGCAGGACAGCTCCCAGCTCAGGGCCCAGCTGCTGCAGGCCCAGCAGGAGAGGGACCAGCTGGAGGCGCAGCTGAGGTACAGGGGTACAGGGGTACAGGGGTCACAGTGAGGCTGAGGTACAGCTGAGGTACAGGGGTACAGGGGTCACAGTGAGGCTGAGGTACAGGGGTACAGGGGTCACAGTGTGGCTGAGGTACAGGGGTACAGGGGTCACAGTGAGGCTGAGGTACAGGGGTCACAGTGTGGCTGAGGCACAGCTGAGGTACAGGGGTACAGGGGTCACAGTGTGGCTGAGGTACAGGGGTACAGGGGTCACAGTGAGGCTGAGGCACAGGGGTACAGGGGTCACAGTGTGGCTGAGGTACAGGGGTACAGGGGTCACAGTGAGGCTGAGGTACAGGGGTCACTGTGGCTGAGGCACAGGGGTCACAGTGAGGCTGAGGTACAGGGATACAGGGGTCACAGTGTGGCTGAGGTACAGGGGTACAGGGGTCACAGTGAGGCTGAGGTACAGGGGTACAGGGGTCACAGTGAGGCTGAGGTACAGCTGAGGTACAGGGGTACAGGGGTCACAGTGAGGCTGAGGTACAGGGGTACAGGGGTCACAGTGTGGCTGAGGTACAGGGGTACAGGGGTCACAGTGAGGCTGAGGTACAGGGGTCACAGTGTGGCTGAGGCACAGCTGAGGTACAGGGGTACAGGGGTCACAGTGTGGCTGAGGTACAGGGGTACAGGGGTCACAGTGAGGCTGAGGCACAGGGGTACAGGGGTCACAGTGTGGCTGAGGTACAGGGGTACAGGGGTCACAGTGAGGCTGAGGTACAGGGGTCACTGTGGCTGAGGCACAGGGGTCACAGTGAGGCTGAGGCACAGCTGAGGTACAGGGGTACAGGGGTCACAGTGAGGCTGAGGTACAGCTGAGGTACAGGGGTACAGGGGTCACAGTGTGGCTGAGGTACAGGGGTCACAGTGATGCTGTGATACAGCTGAGGTGCAGGGGTCACAGTGTGGCTGAGGCACAGGGATACAGGGGTCACAGTGATGCTGTGATACAGCTGAGGTACAGGGGTCACTGTGGCTGAGGCACAGGGGTCACAGTGATGCTGTGATACAGCTGAGGTACAGGGGTACAGGGGTCACAGTGTGGCTGAGGCACAGGGATACAGGGGTCACAGTGATGCTGTGATACAGCTGAGGTACAGGGGTACAGGGGTCACTGTGGCTGAGGCACAGGGGTCACAGTGATGCTGTGATACAGCTGAGGTACAGGGGTACAGGGGTCACAGTGTGGCTGAGGCACAGGGATACAGGGGTCACAGTGATGCTGTGATAGAGCTGAGGTACAGGGGTACAGGGGTCACTGTGTCTGAGGCACAGGGGTCACAGTGATGCTGTGATACAGCTGAGGTACAGGGGTACAGGGGTCACAGTGAGGCTGAGGTACAGGGGTCACAGTGATGCTGTGATACAGCTGAGGTACAGGGGTCACAGTGTGGCTGAGGCACAGGGGTCACAGTGATGCTGTGGTACAGCTGAGGTACAGGGGTCACAGTGTGGCTGAGGCACAGGGGTACAGGGGTCACAGTGTGGCTGAGGTACAGGGGTCACAGTGATGCTGTGATACAGCTGAGGTACAGGGGTCACTGTGGCTGAGGCACAGGGGTCACAGTGAGGCTGAGGTACAGGGGTACAGGGGTCACAGTGAGGCTGAGGTACAGCTGAGGTACAGGGGTACAGGGGTCACAGTGAGGCTGAGGTACAGGGGTCACAGTGATGCTGTGATACAGCTGAGGTACAGGGGTCACAGTGTGGCTGAGGCACAGGGGTCACAGTGATGCTGTGATACAGCTGAGGTACAGGGGTCACTGTGGCTGAGGCACAGGGGTCACAGTGATGCTGTGATACAGCTGAGGTACAGGGGTCACTGTGGCTGAGGCACAGGGGTCACAGTGATGCTGTGGTACAGCTGAGGTACAGGGGTACAGGGGTCACAGTGTGGCTGAGGTACAGGGGTCACAGTGATGCTGTGATACAGCTGAGGTACAGGGGTCACTATGGCTGAGGCACAGGGATACAGGGGTCACAGTGTGGCTGAGGCACAGGGGTCACAGTGATGCTGTGATACAGCTGAGGTACAGGGGTCACTATGGCTGAGGCACAGGGGTACAGGGGTCACAGTGAGGCTGAGGTACAGGGGTACAGGGGTCACAGTGTGGCTGAGGTACAGCTGAGGTACAGGGGTACAGGGGTCACAGTGAGGCTGAGGCACAGCTGAGGTACAGGGGTCACAGTGAGGCTGAGGCACAGCTGAGGTACAGGGGTACAGGGGTCACAGTGAGGCTGAGGTACGGGGATACAGGGGTCACAGTGTGGCTGAGGTACAGGGGTCACAGTGAGGCTGAGGTACAGGGATACAGGGGTCACAGTGTGGCTGAGGTACAGGGGTACAGGGGTCACAGTGTGGCTGAGGCACAGCTGAGGTACAGGGGTACAGGGGTCACAGTGAGGCTGAGGTACAGGGGTCACAGTGTGGCTGAGGCACAGGGGTCACAGTGATGCTGTGATACAGCTGAGGTACAGGGGTACAGGGGTCACAGTGTGGCTGAGGTACAGGGGTCACAGTGATGCTGTGATACAGCTGAGGTGCAGGGGTCACAGTGTGGCTGAGGCACAGGGGTCACAGTGATGCTGTGATACAGCTGAGGTGCAGGGGTCACAGTGTGGCTGAGGCACAGGGATACAGGGGTCACAGTGATGCTGTGATACAGCTGAGGTACAGGGGTCACTGTGGCTGAGGCACAGGGGTCACAGTGATGCTGTGATACAGCTGAGGTACAGGGGTCACAGTGATGCTGTGATACAGCTGAGGTGCAGGGGTCACAGTGTGGCTGAGGCACAGGGATACAGGGGTCACAGTGATGCTGTGATACAGCTGAGGTACAGGGGTCACTGTGGCTGAGGCACAGGGGTCACAGTGATGCTGTGATACAGCTGAGGTACAGGGGTACAGGGGTCACTGTGGCTGAGGCACAGGGGTCACAGTGATGCTGTGATACAGCTGAGGTACAGGGGTACAGGGGTCACAGTGAGGCTGAGGTACAGGGGTCACAGTGATGCTGTGATACAGCTGAGGTACAGGGGTCACAGTGTGGCTGAGGCACAGGGGTCACAGTGATGCTGTGGTACAGCTGAGGTACAGGGATACAGGGGTCACAGTGATGCTGTGATACAGCTGAGGTACAGGGGTCACTGTGGCTGAGGCACAGGGGTCACAGTGATGCTGTGGTACAGCTGAGGTACAGGGGTACAGGGGTCACAGTGTGGCTGAGGCACAGGGGTACAGGGGTCACAGTGTGGCTGAGGTACAGGGGTTACAGTGATGCTGTGATACAGCTGAGGTACAGGGGTCACTGTGGCTGAGGCACAGGGGTCACAGTGAGGCTGAGGTACAGGGATACAGGGGTCACAGTGTGGCTGAGGTACAGGGGTACAGGGGTCACAGTGAGGCTGAGGTACAGCTGAGGTACAGGGGTACAGGGGTCACAGTGAGGCTGAGGTACAGGGGTCACAGTGATGCTGTGATACAGCTGAGGTACAGGGGTCACAGTGTGGCTGAGGCACAGGGGTCACAGTGATGCTGTGATACAGCTGAGGTACAGGGGTCACTGTGGCTGAGGCACAGGGGTACAGGGGTCACAGTGTGGCTGAGGCACAGGGGTCACAGTGATGCTGTGATACAGCTGAGGTACAGGGGTCACTGTGGCTGAGGCACAGGGGTCACAGTGATGCTGTGGTACAGCTGAGGTACAGGGGTACAGGGGTCACAGTGTGGCTGAGGTACAGGGGTCACAGTGATGCTGTGATACAGCTGAGGTACAGGGGTCACTATGGCTGAGGCACAGGGGTACAGGGGTCACAGTGTGGCTGAGGCACAGGGGTCACAGTGATGCTGTGATACAGCTGAGGTACAGGGGTCACTATGGCTGAGGCACAGGGGTACAGGGGTCACAGTGAGGCTGAGGTACAGGGGTACAGGGGTCACAGTGTGGCTGAGGTACAGCTGAGGTACAGGGGTACAGGGGTCACAGTGAGGCTGAGGCACAGCTGAGGTACAGGGGTCACAGTGAGGCTGAGGCACAGCTGAGGTACAGGGGTACAGGGGTCACAGTGAGGCTGAGGTACGGGGATACAGGGGTCACAGTGTGGCTGAGGTACAGGGGTACAGGGGTCACAGTGAGGCTGAGGTACAGGGATACAGGGGTCACAGTGTGGCTGAGGTACAGGGGTACAGGGGTCACAGTGAGGCTGAGGTACAGGGGTACAGGGGTCACAGTGTGGCTGAGGCACAGCTGAGGTACAGGGGTACAGGGGTCACAGTGAGGCTGAGGTACAGGGGTCACAGTGTGGCTGAGGCACAGGGGTCACAGTGATGCTGTGATACAGCTGAGGTACAGGGGTACAGGGGTCACAGTGTGGCTGAGGTACAGGGGTCACAGTGAGGCTGAGGCACAGCTGAGGTACAGGGGTACAGGGGTCACAGTGAGGCTGAGGTACAGCTGAGGTACAGGGGTACAGGGGTCACAGTGATGCTGAGGTACAGGGGTCACAGTGTGGCTGAGGCACAGGGGTCACAGTGATGCTGTGATACAGCTGAGGTACAGGGGTCACAGTGGCTGAGGCACAGGGGTCACAGTGATGCTGTGGTACAGCTGAGGTACAGGGGTCACAGTGTGGCTGAGGCATAGGGGTCACAGTGATGCTGTGATACAGCTGAGGTACAGGGGTCACAGTGGCTGAGGCACAGGGGTACAGGGGTCACAGTGATGCTGTGATACAGCTGAGGTACAGGGGTCACAGTGTGGCTGAGGCACAGGGGTCACAGTGATGCTGTGATACAGCTGAGGTACAGGGGTCACAGTGTGGCTGAGGCACAGGGGTCACAGTGATGCTGTGATACAGCTGAGGTACAGGGGTCACAGTGTGGCTGAGGCACAGGGGTCACAGTGATGCTGTGATACAGCTGAGGTACAGGGGTCACTGTGGCTGAGGCACAGGGGTCACAGTGATGCTGTGATACAGCTGAGGTACAGGGGTCACTGTGGCTGAGGCACAGGGGTCACAGTGATGCTGTGGTACAGCTGAGGTACAGGGGTCACAGTGTGGCTGAGGCACAGGGGTCACAGTGATGCTGTGGTACAGCTGAGGTACAGGGGTCACAGTGTGGCTGAGGCACAGGGATACAGGGGTCACATTGATGCTGTGATACAGCTGAGGTACAGGGGTCACTGTGGCTGAAGCACAGGGGTCACAGTGATGCTGTGATACAGCTGAGGTACAGGGGTCACTGTGGCTGAGGCACAGGGGTCACAGTGATGCTGTGATACAGCTGAGGTACAGGGGTCACAGTGTGGCTGAGGTACAGGGGTCACAGTGATGCTGTGATACAGCTGAGGTACAGGGGTCACAGTGTGGCTGAGGTACAGGGGTCACAGTGATGCTGTGATACAGCTGAGGTACAGGGGTCACAGTGTGGCTGAGGCACAGGGGTCACAGTGATGCTGTGATACAGCTGAGGTACAGGGGTCACAGTGTGGCTGAGGCACAGGGGTCACAGTGATGCTGTGATACAGCTGAGGTACAGGGGTCACAGTGTGGCTGAGGCACAGGGGTCACAGTGATGCTGTGGTACAGCTGAGGTACAGGGGTCACAGTGTGGCTGAGGCACAGGGATACAGGGGTCACAGTGATGCTGTGATACAGCTGAGGTACAGGGGTCACTGTGGCTGAGGCACAGGGGTCACAGTGATGCTGTGATACAGCTGAGGTACAGGGGTCACTGTGGCTGAGGCACAGGGGTCACAGTGATGCTGTGGTACAGGGGTGCGGGTGCAGGGTGAAAGGTCACAGAGCAGCGCAGTGGTGGAATATTGCAGTATGGAGGTGAAAGGTGAAAGGTCAGGGTGTTTTGGGTGAAGGGCCGTAGTGAGAGGTCGGGGTGCACTGTGTTGCAGGGACACCGGGGAGGCCCTGCAGGAGCAGACAGCTGCTGTGCAGGCCCTGAGGAGGTACATCGGAGAGCAGAACCCCGACTCTGAGCAGGACAGGGGGCACCCCTCCAGCGCCCTGAAGGTACAGCGTGTGTGTGTGTGTGTGTGTGTGTTACTCTCAATTCAATTCAATTCAAGGTGCTTTATTAGCATGACCGATGGGTACAATCAGTGTTGCCAAAGCAAATAAAAATAATCAAATTAACGTGGAACAAAACATAAAATGAAAGTAAAATAAAATCTACAGACATATTACAGACATTTACAACAAAGAAATATTATAAAATATTGACATCTACTGTAGGCGGCTGGAGCATTATTGGGAGACAGACTCACTGTTCCTCAGGCTGTGACAGGAGATCACACACTGTATTATTATTATTGAGAGACAGACTCACTGTTCCTCAGGCTGGGACAGGAGATCACACACTGTATTATTATTATTGAGAGACAGACTCACTGTTCCTCAGGCTGGGACAGGAGATCACACACTGTATTATTATTATTGAGAGACAGGCTCACTGTCTGTTCCTCAGGCTGGGACAGGAGATCACACACTGTATTATTATTATTGAGAGACAGGCTCACTGTCTGTTCCTCAGGCTGGGACAGGAGATCACACACTGTATTATTATTATTGAGAGACAGGCTCACTGTCTGTTCCTCAGGCTGGGACAGGAGATCACACACTGGATTATTATTATTGAGAGACAGGCTCACTGTCTGTTCCTCAGGCTGGGACAGGAGATCACACGCTGTATTATTATTATTGAGAGACAGGCTCACTGTTCCTCAGGCTGGGACAGGAGATCACACACTGGATTATTATTGAGAGACAGACTCACTGTCTGTTCCTCAGGCTGGGACAGGAGATCACACACTGTATTATTATTATTGAGAGACAGACTCACTGTTCCTCAGGCTGGGACAGGAGATCACACACTGTATTATTATTATTGAGAGACAGACTCACTGTTCCTCAGGCTGGGACAGGAGATCACACACTGTATTATTATTATTGAGAGACAGGCTCACTGTCTGTTCCTCAGGCTGGGACAGGAGATCACACACTGTATTATTATTATTGAGAGACAGGCTCACTGTCTGTTCCTCAGGCTGGGACAGGAGATCACACACTGTATTATTATTATTATTGAGAGACAGGCTCACTGTCTGTTCCTCAGGCTGGGACAGGAGATCACACACTGTATTATTATTATTGAGAGACAGGCTCACTGTCTGTTCCTCAGGCTGGGACAGGAGATCACATACTGGATTATTATTATTGAGAGACAGGCTCACTGTCTGTTCCTCAGGCTGGGACAGGAGATCACATACTGGATTATTATTATTGAGAGACAGGCTCACTGTCTGTTCCTCAGGCTGGGACAGGAGATCACATACTGGATTATTATTATTGAGAGACAGGCTCACTGTTCCTCAGGCTGGGACAGGAGATCACACACTGTGTTATTATTATTGAGAGACAGACTCACTGTTCCTCAGGCTGGGACAGGAGATCACATACTGGGCTGCCAGTTCAGCTGAGTTCCCTCCTCCCTCTCCCAGTAGGACGGGGACCCGTTGTGACTCTGGCAGGTGTGGGAACTCTGGGACTAGATTTCTGAGTTTCTCTAATCCCAGAGTATCTGTCACAGTGCAGTAGGAAGTGCACCTCTGTCTCTATTTCTCCCCGCTGGCAGTGGGAGCACAGCCTGTCCTCTCTGGGCAGCCAGTCCAGACACAGCAGTCCTCTCTGTCTCCGTCTCTCTCTGTCCAGAGGCTGCAGGAGGAGAAGGACACTCTGAGCCTCACCGCGGAGCTGCTGAAGGTTCGACTGGACTCCCTCAGCGATGTTCTGGCCCTGCAGGAGGCCGAGCTGGGCGAGCAGGTGAGCTCAGGCCCGGTTCTGACCCGTCCTGGAACACCAGAGCCCCGTCCACGCCTGCTGACCCCTGTCCCTGATGTGTCTCCTGTCTCCTCTGTCCCTGCCCAGCTGCAGTCCCAGCTCCAGCGCTGTCTCTCTGATGTGTCTCCTGTCTCCTCTGTCCCAGCCCCAGTGCTGTCTCCCTGATGTGTCTCCTGTCTCCTCTGTCCCTGATGTGTCTCCTGTCTCCTCTGTCCCAGCCCCAGCGCTGTGTCCCTGATGTGTCTCCTGTCTCCTCTGTCCCTGCACAGCTGCAGTCCCAGCCCCAGCGCTGTGTCCCTGATGTGTCTCCTGTCTCCTCTGTCCCTGCACAGCTGCAGTCCCAGCCCCAGTGCTGTCTCCCTGATGTGTCTCCTGTCTCCTCTGTCCCTGATGTGTCTCCTGTCTCCTCTGTCCCAGCCCCAGCGCTGTGTCTCCTCCAGTCCGGGTGCAGCTGTGTTGAGGCGCTGGAGAGAGAAGGTTTTCCAGCTGCTGGTCCATCTCCGGTCTCAGGAGCTGGAGAGGAGAGGAGAGGAGCAGCAGCTCAACAGCAAGGTGTGTGTGTGACTGTGTCTGTGTGTGTGTGTGTCTGTGTGTGTGTGACTGTGTGTGACTGTGTGCAGCTCTGTACTCTGCAGCAGGAAGTGAAGGCAGAGAGACAGAGGGACAGTCTTCTCCAGCACAGCCTGCAGGACGTGTGTGTGTGTGTGAGTGTATGTGTGTGTGTGTGTGTGTGTGTGTGACTGTGTGTGACTGTGTGTGTGACTGTGTGCAGCTCTGTACTCTGCAGCAGGAAGTGAAGGCAGAGAGACAGAGGGACAGTCTTCTCCAGCACAGCCTGCAGGACGTGTCTGTGTGTCTGTGTGTCTGTGTGTCTGTGTGTCTGTGTGTCTGTGTGTGTGTGTGTGTGTGTGTGTGTGTGTGACTGTGTGTGTCTCTGTGCAGCTCTGTACTCTGCAGCAGGAAGTGAAGGCAGAGAGACAGAGGGACAGTCTTCTCCAGCACAGCCTGCAGGACGTGTCTGTGTGTCTGTGTGTCTGTGTGTCTGTGTGTCTGTGTGTCTGTGTGTCTGTGTGTCTGTGTGTGACTGTGTGTGACTGTGTGTGACTGTGTGTGACTGTGTGTGACTGTGTGTCTCTGTGCAGCTCTGTACTCTGCAGCAGGAAGTGAAGGCAGAGAGACAGAGGGCCAGTCTTCTCCAGCACAGCCTGCAGGACCGTGGAGCCCAGCTGGAGATGGAGCGACTGGGGAGAGAGGTGGGTCAGGGGTCAGAGGTCAGGGGTCGGAGGTCGGGGGCGGTCCGAGCAGTCAGCACAGGTTGACCTATTTCTCTGTGGTTCTGCTGTGTCTCCCAATGCTTCACAGACAGCCGAGAGAGAGCTGGCGCGGGTTA